>NC_056747.1:813518413-813640913 GCF_019279795.1 Protopterus annectens | reverse complement strand
CCCACCCTATCAGGGAAGCATCCGTGGTCACAGTGGCAACTGGAGCGGGTAGCATGAAGGGATGTCCTATTGTGACATGGAGAGACGTCAACCACCACTTAAGATCCTTCTTGCAGCAATTCGTTATCAGGATTGTGTGACTCATTGGAAGTTCTTGGTAAGACCATTGCGTGAATAGAAGCCATTGAAGGATTCGCATATGCATCCTTCCTGATGGGATTGCCAAGACTGATGCTGCCATCAATCCTAGTACTTTCAGTACCTCTGCAGCTGGTGCTCTGTTCTTTGATACCAAGGACATGATGTGTTGGCGAAGAATACAAATCCTTTCTGGTGGAAGATAGAGTGGAGGTTGACGTGTCTAATTCTGTCCTTATAAAAACGATATGCTGCGATTGCAACAAGGCAGACGTTTCGAAGTTGACTGTAATGCCTAGCCAATAGAGTGTCAGAGTAGCCTCTCTCACTTTAAGTTGTTGATGCCTGGTGGTGGAGGTAAGGAGCCAATCGTCCAAACACGGAAACACCTGGAATCCCAGATGCCTCAGGTGAGCCGTGACTACTGCCATGTACTTCGTGAATACTCTGGGGCCTGTAGTGAGACCAAAGGGCATAGCTCAGAATTGATAATGATTGGCTCCCAGCCGGAAACGCAGGTGATCCCTGGATGGTCTGGCCATCTTTATATGGTAGTACGCATCCTTGAGATCTATCGAGCACATCCAATTGTCCTTCCCTAAAAATGGAAGTATGGACTGCAGCGTGACCATTCGGAACTTCTCTTTTCTCACAAATTGGTCGAGTCTGCTGAGTCCAAAATGGGTCTCCAGTCCCATTTTCCTTGGAAACAAAAAGTATCTCGAGTAAGTCCCGAATCCTGTTTGGTCTGCTGGGACTGGCTGGATGACTTTTCCAGCAATCGGCGTACCTCTATTGTTGCTTGTCCCGTGTGACTGGGTGAAACGTCCAAGATTTTTTTTGACGGGAAGAGGCTGGGTGGAGAACGGTATGAAGTACCCTCTGGAAATGATACTTTGTACCAAAATGTCGTTTGTTATATCTAGCCAGGCTTCTGGGTACAATGACAAGCGACCCTCGACTGCCTCAAGAATAGGACAGCTGGGCCTCCCTTCAGGAGCGCTGGTAGGCCTGACCAGAGAAGTGATCTCTGTCACCCTGGTGTTGCGGACCACCTCTGCCGCGAGGGCGATGTCCTCTATTGTAACCCCCTCTGCCTCTGGAGGGAGGCTCTCCACGTGTCTTGAAAGGCTCCTTGGGCTTTCTGGAACCACATCTTTCCTCCCCTCTGACCTTTGGGTCGCGTGGGGGTGGAAAAACGGACTCAGATGGCAGGCAGAGTCTTTCCCTCTTGCTCACACCTGGTCAAAGTCTCCTTCACCTTTGGCCCAAACAAGGATGAGCCGTCAAATGGGGTATTTGTAAAGGAAGACTTGAAGTGTTCCGCGAAGGAACAGTCTCGCATCCAAGCATGCCTACAAAGAACTATTCCTGTACCTGCAACTCTACTCGAACCATCAGCTGCGCAAGATACGAGGCGCATGGACGAGCTGACTATCGAATTAAGGGTAGGGAGCTAGGTGGCAACTTTGTCGGATACACCCGTAGCTACAGCACCCTGAAGACTCTCCCCCAACTCCTTAAGGAGATCTCTCTGCAGTCTGGTAAAATGGGTCAAGTAGTTCAGTGATCTGAGAGAGAAAGTCGCTGAACTAAACATGCGTTTCCCATATCTATCCATGAGCCTAGATTCTCTGTTAGGAGGATGGATAAACGAGGAAGTCTCAACACATTTCCTTTTTCGTGGCTGCCGCCACCACCATGGCATCAACAGGGACTCCCTTGGTCAAAAAGGACTTATCCACAGGAGCAGAAAAACTTATTAGGCCTCCTAGGGACAGGTTCCATAGATTCTGGTGACTCCCACGCCCTACGAGAGACCAGATCCATAAGCTCATCGTAGGGCGGAGATACCCAAGAGGTGGAAGGTTGAGACCTGAACGCCTTCAGGAGAACCAACTCGTCCTCAGTAGGGCTCTTGGACTGCCAATCACCCCTCTGTCTAAGAATTTCAAGAATCTCCATAAGGGAGATGTCCTCAGATGGGGATCTAGGGGACTCTTCTGATTCATCAAAATCGGTGTCTGATGTGAGAGACTCCTGTGGAGAGTCTAAATGCCTCCTCTTGCATAATCTCTTCCTGGGGACATCTTCAGGGGGAACTTCTGGAGAGGTCTCAGAAGAGCAGGGAGCACCCTGTGGGGCTACCTGAGGTTCTGGGTCTCTACGCTTGGGATGACCTGAGGAAACAGAAACTGACACAGGCACTTTAGGGGAAGAGGAGGCCAGAACTTGAGATGAGGAAGTCTTAGGAGACTACACTCGCCTCATGGCTTCGAATGCACCACGGCTTTGATGAGGAGTTGACTGATCCGAAGCCGCAATCCCTTCCCGCACCGAAGCCGTGGGCTCCGAGCTTGAGGTGGGAACAGAGCTCACCCGAGCCGAAGCCGCAAGAGGAAGAGTCAGCACCGACAAGTCGGTGCGACTATCCTCCCCGGACCTGACCGGAGAGTGTCGATTCCTAGAGTCCTCGGTCAGCACAGAGAACATCCGAGCAGATGGAGACGACACTGTAGCAGGTGTCTGCTTTAAGGGATCCACAATCATCAGGTTGGCCTCCTCCAGCTCCAAAGGTCCAGTAGGGCTCAGAGGAGGAACAGACAATTCAGAAGTAATTGTCTTCGACTCCTACGGTTGGGTCTGAGCAGACAGCAATTTAGCTAGGACTGGTGCCTTTAAGAGTTTCTGAACCAGCCGTTCCATATCCAGATCTGACAGGCTGACAGAAAAACTGGAAGTGAATAGATGGAGCCGACTGGAGCAGTATAGATGGAGGTTTTTCAGCAACCGGTTCCAGAGCAGTGTCCTGGTTCTGAAAAGAGCAAACTGTTGGCTCCGAAGTCAGTGGAGCTGAAGTCGCAACACTGACTTTTTTCCTTTCTTAGTCCTGGATTCAGAGGAAGATTTGGACGATTTGCTGGCCCCATTATGGTCAGACAATGCCTCTGAAAAAGGGTGTTTGATAATACCTCTATCAATTAACTTCCTCTTTCTTCCTGCAAGCACTCTAGTGGAAAAGGAGTGACAGATACTGCACGATTCTTGCAGGTGCACCTCACCCAAACAGCAAACATACTGCACATGGGCATCCGTAATGGACATCTTCTATCCGCAGTCTGGGCATTTTTTAAACCCAGACTTTGGATGTTTTTCCTTCTCTTCAGACATTTCACAAAATACAATGTAAAGGAAACACTATTTAACTATGAGATAGTTAAAGTTAGAGGAAATCTAACTAGCTACACACAGTACACAGCCCAAAAAGGCAACTAGTAACCAACTATTTAACTATATAAAGATAAATAGGATTAAGGCAATCCAATATCAAAAATCCCAAAAGGGTAACTCTAATAACTGTAAGAAAGGGCCCAAGGCCAAAGGGCCGAAGGCAATCAAAGATTTTACTGGGGAAAGGGGAGAACACAGAAAACAACAGCTAACTAGATAGCTATATATATATATATATATATATATATATATATATATATATATATATATATATATATATATATATATATCTATATATATATCTATATATATATATATATCTATAGTAGTAAAAGATATAAATTTGAAATATAAAACTTGCTGAAAGTTGAAAACTCCCAATAACAGTCTCGAGCAACGCTGGAAACCAAGAGATCCGTGCTGCGGCAAACTAGATCTGAGGTAATTCCAGCAGTGCATTGTGGGATAAGGGGTTGGGTCTCGAGCTACTGGAGAACTTTGAGCTTGCTAGTCGGCCGTGTCGGAGCCGAGGATCGGCTCTGAACCCATCAGTGAAGAATGAACGGTGAGACTGAACAACATCACATTTATTCTTTTGAGCTAGGATAGAAGATAAACTGCCTGACATAATAATGCCTTGCTCAGCTGAATGCTACTGGCTGACAAAAAAGCAGTTATTTACTTATTTCACATTTGTTTACTGGGAAAGTCTGACTGGACGCGTCCTTTTTCAGTGGAGGCCTGGGAAGAAAAGCTCTACATGCAGAGCAAAATATTACATTAGACAGTAGAAATACAGTTGGATTACACGCAGTCATATATAACATACATATATACTTATGTCTATTAATAATCCAGGTGAAAAATAATACCTTACAAAGACATATTTTGAACATCAAACACTACAGAGTAGTTTGGTAATATATACATAATAATGCAGGGAGGATGAGATGTGTGTTAAAACAGCTGATAGGAGTTGTTCTGACAAGAGTAGATAGGTATTGTTTAGGGAAGTAATGAGTTGGGGTGAAGGTGTTTGTAGAGATTACTAAGTGGCAAAGGTTGAGTTAGGGTAAGCAGGAAAGTTGCAGACATGCAGAGGATGAAAAAAAGGCTAAGGGTATTAGTGGTGTTAGTAATGGAAGGTGGGATGTGTGGGAAGTCAGTTGGATTAAAGAAAGGAAGAGGACCCTTAGTGGGAGAGGCAGAGACAAGTTAGTGGGGAAGTGTTAATGGAGTAGTACAGCAAGAAGAAGGTGAGGTAGTGGGGTACAGTGAATAGAGGGGGGAGAGATGCATTAGTAGGCTGAAACCACTAATTAGAGGTTAGTCAGGATTGGCAGAGTTACACAGCCAACAGTGTTGCAGATAGGATTTTATGGCTTTTTTTTTTTTTGAAGGGGTGAGGGTAGTTATTGCCGTGATGTTGGGAGGGTGGCTGTTCCAATGGTTAGCAACAGAGTTGCTGGAGAGTTTCTATAAAATGGAAATTAAAATTTAAAACCAGTAAAGCACTGAATACTGTAAAGGAGATAAAAGCTGGAGAAAATCCTTGCAAAAGGGAAGAAACAAGTTGAGCAAATTAAATAAAAATAAATGGAATTTGTGCGAGCAATACATGCAGCACAATCTTCTGGACACTGAAATTTAAGGGATGACAGGACTTGAGCAGTGTATGCAAGACAGTGAATGACAAAGAAAACATGCATGAAAAGTTAATGAAAAGATATGCTTGTTTTCTGCAATTGTGAGCATATCTATTTCGCCATTCAATGTGCAAAGTTGAAGGTTGTAACAAAAAAAAGTTGTCCCAGCTGCTCTGTACTTTCATGTCTGAGTGAGTGCCCTAAGCAAGGTCTGAGGCATTGGTTGTGAGCATGTGGGAGTCCACCCTAGTTCTAAAAGGTCCTCTGGGGTTCTTGGCAAGTTTTGACCCACCAGAGAAGTTCCTTCTTAATATGAGGAGAGGGATTTGGGCTTTTAAGGATGGTTGGTGCTAGCACCGAGTGGTCTTCAGGTACAACTGGGTTTTTGTCTTATGCAACCTGGCTAAGGTTATCACGAGTAACAGGTCATGAACCCCAGAAACGAACTGCCTGGCAGGGATGGACCCCTGCTGTCCAACGGACAAGTACTGGGTGAGAAACTGGACCTTGCCCAGAGGAAGGATTTCTGGAATCCAACGCCATTCACTCTCATGATGATCTTTTTAGTGGAGAGTTGGAGACTGGATTTGTGCAAGTTTATAGTAAACCCCAGATTTGACAAGCAGTCCATGACCAGTTGGAAGGATTTCCTCGACTCATCCAGGGTGCTTGTCAGAATGAAACAATTATCCAGATAAACATTAAGTGAAGACACACTGTCCTGCAACAAAATACTATTACAGCCAGACATTTGGTGAAGACTGGGAGCAGTAAACAAGCCAAAGGGCAAAGCACAGAACTGTAAGAAAGAAACCCCCTGTGCCTTGAAGCAAAGGAATAATCAGTGCTCCTTTGCTTAAGAGATGTAAAAGTAGGCATCTTTCAGATGAAAGGTGACATGAATACCTAGGGTGGAATCATGGGTATCAGTTTCTGAAGAGTAAGCATTTTGAACTTGTTGACCAGGAGGTACCTTTAGTGTTGAGATAAGCCTCCATGAGCCTTCTTTTCTTGGTACTAAAAATAACCTTGAGTAAAATCCTGTTCTTTTTTATGAACTGGTTCAAAGGATCCTTGCTGCAAGATATCTTGATCTGGAGTCTATGCCTTGTTTAGTTGCCCTTCTGGAATTGAGAGGAAAGCCCAAAAACTGTAAGAGGACAAAGTACAGTTGTGCACACTTAACATAAATGTAGATATTCGAGTGTATTCACTGTTGCAGTCATCACCTGTGGGTGATCCATGCAGTGGTAGCCCTCGGCCAGCCCAAATACCAGAGTCAATATTTTTCTGCATCAGCTGCGATCGCTTGCTGTCTGACATAAGGTCGCCAGTGTTATAAAGGAAGGCAGCTGACACCATTACTTCGGCTTTTCTTGCCCTAACTAGTCAGAGGCCCAAGTAAATATGGTAAAGTGGTCCTGGTGGCTAAAAGCCACCGTTAGAAAAGTACAGTTTTGTACCTACCATAAATGTAGATGTTCGAGGATCCACATTGCTGCAGTCCTAACTATTGGGTAGTCCGCTGTCCAGTTGGCCCGAATACCAGAGTATATGGCTGACGTCGGTCAGGGCGCATTAGACTGACGGCAGTACGTCAGGGTACTAATGCGCATGACCGACGTCATATCCTCAGTCTTTTCTTGCCCCAGATGTCAGAAGACCCTAAAAAGACAAGGCCCAAAATACCTGCACCAAAAATATGTACATTATATACAAAAATATATACAAAAATATCAGCATATAACCTCACCTACACAACCACCCCTAAACACAGAGGGAAGGAGGAGGGTAAATTGGACTGCAGCAATGTGGATCCTCGAACATCTACATTTATGGTAGGTACAAAACTGTACTATGTTCTTCATTCCACATTGCTGCAGTCCTAACTATTGGGTAGAATCCCAAAGCAGAGGTAAGGGAGGCTGGCAAATCATAAAGAAGCAGGCTGACAACATGCCTTGCAAAATAGCTGTGGCAAAACCAGCCCTAGACTTAGAGTAGAGAGGAAGGTGATAATGCTTAGAGAAAGTATGCACTGAACTCCAAGTAGCTGCCTCCAAAATATCCTTAGTTGCCACCCCCCTTAGAAATGCTGTTGAAGTGGCAGTAGCCCTAGTGGAATGAGGCCTAATCCCAGCTGGAATCTCCTTGCCATGATGGGAATAACAAAATGCAATGCAAAACCCAATCCAGCTAGAAATAGTTTGTTTTGACACAGGCTTGCCCTGCGAACTCAAAGCAAAAGAAACAAACAACTGCTGAGACTGCCTAAAATCCTTAGTCCTGCTTAAATAATAACGCAATTGCCTGTGTACATCTAAAGTGTGCAAAATCTTTTCCCGTTTATTTTGGGGGTCTGCATAAAAAGTAGGCAAATGAATAGTTTGGTTTAAAGCCACACTAGAAACCACCTTAGGCATAAAGGAAGGATTAGTACGTAATGATACCCTATCCTTTGGAAAATCAAAAGGGCTCAACTGCCATAAGGGCCTGCAACTCAGACACCCTTCTTGCAGAAGTAATAGCCAACAGAAAAGCAGTCTTCCATGACAAGTATTTCAATTCAGCAGTAGCCAGGCTCAAAAGGTTGTAGAGTAAGTTTTTCCAACACAAAATTGAGATCCCAAGCAGGAGTAGGAGCTCTACGGGGGTCTTATATTCTTTGCCCTCTAAGAAACTGCTTGAACAAAGGATGCGAAAACAATGGTGGGTCACAATCATAGTGAGCTGAAATTGCTGCAGCATGAATCTTAATGGAAGAGAAGGACAAACCTTTGTCCAATAACTCAGTAAGATATTGAAGAGCCACACTCAAATTAGGCTCAGAAATCTCCAAATTCTTTGCTGTACTCCAAAATAAAAATCTCTTCCATTTTTCTCATACACTTTCCTTGTACTAGGTCTTCTAGCTTCCATAATCACATTTAAAACTTGTTGAGGAAGTTGAGACCTACTGTGTTTCAACACAGAATATGCCAGGCTGTTAGATGAAGAGAGTGAAGCTTGACATTGAGCAGATGACCGTCCTTCTGAGATAACAGATGTGGAATCAAAGGTAAAGGCCATGGAGGCTTCCTTACCAGACTCCTTAGTAGTGGGTACCAGTGTTGCCGAGGCCAATCTGGAGCTATTAAAATCATCCGTGGCTTGTCTTGTCTGACCTTTAAGAGCACCTTTGGAAGAAGAGGCAGAGGTGGAAAGGCATACACATGAAGATTTTTCCAACTGAAAGACAGAGCATCCACTTTCCAAGCTGTGTGATGAAACCCCTTTGTGCAAAACTTTGGCAGCTGGTGGTTTAGTGGAGAAGCGAACAGATCTATGTCTGGAGTTCCCCATGACACTGTCAATTTCTGAAATACATGAAGATCCAGTTTCCACTGTGGGGATCCATGATTTGTCTGCTTAAGACATCTGCTAAGGAGTTCTGTGCTCGCGGCAGAAACCTTGCCTGAAGAGTTAGTTGCAAGCTGAGCGCAGTCTCCCATAAAATCATTGCTTGCCTGCATAGAGGATAAGAATGTGTTCCCCTTGTTTGTTGATGTACCACATGACAGTTGTGTTGTCTGTTAGAATCAACACCTGCCCTGGAAGAAGTAACTCCTTGAAAGCCATTAATGCAAACTGGACTGCTAACATCTCCTTCATGTTGATATGTAGATGCTGTAGTCTGGCAGGCCACTTGTCTTGTATCCACTTTCCATTTAGATGAGCTCCCAAGCAATGTCCGAGGCATCTGTCGTTAAAATCTGACTCGCCTCTGGCCGGGTCACAGAGAGTCCCTTGTTTAGGTGACATTCCTGAGCCCACCACAAAAATTCTTTTGAAGGCAAGGTATTATTTGAATGACAGTGTCCAAATCCTGGCAGTGCTGTGTCCATACATTTTGAGATACCATTGCAGCTTCCTCATATGCAGTTTGGCATTGGGAAGCACCAGAATACAAGATGCCATGAACCCTAATGCTTGAAGGACTGTCCTTGCAGTCAGCACGGACTGATGAGATAGTTGATGGAAGTAAAGTGATAGACTCTGTTGTTTGTCCGGGGTTAAAAGGCCATCTGGGCTGCTGTATTCAGTCTCACACCCAGAAAGCACATGTCTTGAGAGGGTACTAGACTGGACTTTATTTCGTTCACAGAATACCCTAGGCATCTTAGCACCGCTATAACATATTCCAGATGCTGTAGAAGGTCTTCCTTTTCTTGAGCCAGAATCAGGCAGTCGTCCAAGTAAGGATAGATTTGAATTCCTTTTAGCCTGAAGTAAGCTATCACTGGAGCCAGAACCTTTGTGAATACTCTGGGCAGTAGATAAGCCAAAGGGCAATGCAGAGAACTGATAATGACAATTAGCAGCTCAGAAACGCAGATACTTCCTGCAACTTAGTCTTATAGGCACATGAAGGTAAGCTTCCTTGAGATCTAAAGTTACCATCCAGTGATCTTTGCCCAGCAGAGGTAAAAGCTGTTGTAACGTCAACATCTTGAACTTGGGAATGTCCAGATAAGTGTTGAGGATAGATAAATCCAAAATTGGTCTCCACGTGTTCCCCTTCTTTGGTACTAGGAACAGGCGAGAATAAAATCCTAGGCCCCTTTCTGATACAGGGACTGGCTGAATGGCCCCTATTTGGAGTAACAGAGAAATTTGCTTGTGAGCCTCTTTCCTTTGTGGAGGAGGAACGTCTGGCATGCCTTTGAAAGGGGCAATGTATGGAAATAAAACCTGTAACCATGGTGAATGATATCCAACACCCATCTGTCTTGAGTAATTAAATCCCAATTTTCTTTGAAAAGAGACAGTCTTCCTCCCAAAGGAGCTGCCAGACGAGAATCTACTGGCAGCTGAAAAGGCAGGTCATTGGGTCTGTTTACGAAAGGACTGACCCCTGCCCTCACCAGAAGTCTGAGCAGGTGAACTCCCTGTTCTAGGCCTAAAAGAACCTTGAGCTCTGCCCCTACCACGTCTAGACCTACCCCTAGACTGGGAATCATAAGCAGGATATGTCCATCCCTTAGTAGGCTAATTTCTACTAAACTTCGGTGGCTGCACCTGCAAAAAATCTTTAACAGTTTGCATAGACTTAGCTTTGTCCTCCATTTTCTTTAAAACTGTTTCCACAGGCGAACCAAACAACACATCAGACTGTAAAGGAGCATCCAAAATCCTTGTCCTAACATGCTCAGCTAAATTCTGATCCCTCAACCAGGCATGCCTGCGAAGAACAGAACTAGTGGCAGCCACCCTCGAGGAGGCCTGTACAGCATCAAAACCACATTGCAAAGAATGCTTACCCACTTGTTCAGACACATGAACTAAATCCAGCAACTCTTTACACTCAATACCTTCCGCCAAAGCATCCACCTTAGATTTCAATTGTGAAAGGAGATAATTTTGATATTTTAGCATGTGAAACTGACAATTCAACGCCCTCATGGCTAAAGTGGAAGAAGTATACACTTTCTTTCCCCATCTATCCAAAGCCCTTGCCTCTATCAGTGGGAACAGGGTTTTTAACAACAGAGGCCTTAACACCTTTAGGTCCCTGAGAAACAGTTTCGGGTCTGCCCTAGGACTCTTAAAAGATACTTATGAGCTTCAGGCACCCTATAGTACCTATCAGGTTTAACAGGAGCAGGAGGCAAAGAATCAGGGTTCAGGGAAGCCTCTGCAAAAACATCTTCCACCACATTCAACACAGGAGGTATAGCTAAGGGCCTATGCTGGGGTAAAAACAAGAATTCCCTAAGCCTTTTCCTGGAATCAGAGTAATCTTGGCCTTCCCATTTAAAGTGCTCCCTCATGGAATGCAGAGTCTCTGAAAATGAGAAATCCTCAGGAGGAGAAGCTGTAGGAGTTGAATCATCCACATCAGAATCAGAATAAGGAGGATACTCCTGCAAGTCATCTGCAGAAGACTCAGAAGCCTCTGAACACTGTTCAAAACTCTCAAACTCAGGTTCCACCCTAGGCCTCTTATCAGGGGGGGGCATAGAACCTCTAATCATAGTAATCAAATCTTCTGCCATTTTAAGCATATGTTTCTTAGGCACAGAACCTGAAGTGCTAGGAGAAGCCCCCACTGAAGCTAAACTTGGCCTACCTCTCAAAGAAGTTTTGGAAACAGAAGGAGAGGCTCTAACTACCTTGGGAAGAGAGGGAAGCACAGTTACCTGAGAAGCCCCCTCAGCCTGGCCTACCTCCTGAGAAGGCATATCCTGTAACAGTAAAGTCTCTGCCTGAGACTCCAAAGAAACTCCTGGCAAAACCTCTGGCTCCACTGAACCTTCTAAAGAACCGACGTCCGGGACTGCCGGTTCATCAACCCTAGGCTTCGCTGTTTTGTCCTTGCGCTTCTTGGACGAAGCGGCGCCGGAGCATCCGACGGCATTTTATAATTGCAACGCTTCCCAAACACTAACCTGGCACAGTCTAACCGCTCTTAATAGTGCGTTTGTTAAACCTAGCACAAGAGCGGCATCCAACAACGTCGTGCTCAGGCCCTAAACAAGGTATACACAAGGTATGGTAATCCCTATGAGGTATCTGTTTCCCACAAGAAATACAGTTATTCACTTTTTCTGACATCCGGTTAAATACTGAGGCAAGAAAAACCAAAATGTTCCCAACGGGGTACTTAGCCAACTCTGATTCGGTCTGAAACTCCGACTTCGGAAATATTTCAGAACGCCAACCTGCACTCGCAAAACTGCTTCTGCATCGGACCATGCGGCAAAAAAGACTGAGGATATGACGTCGGTCATGCGCATTAGTACCCTGACGTACTGACGTCAGTCTAATGCGCCCTGACCGACGTCAGCCATATACTCTGGTATTCGGGCCGACTGGACAGCGGACTACCCAATAGTTAGGACTGCAGCAATGTGGAATGAAGAACATCTTATGTCTCCCTGAAGAAAGAAGATACAAGGGGGAAGGAGCATGGGAAACCAGGACTGCAACAGTGAATTCACTAACCTCTACATTTATGGCAAGTGGACACGACTGTACTATGTTCTTTGTGTTTCTCTGTTGTAGTCATCACCAGTGGGAGGATTCCCAAAGCTGAGGAGAGGGGTGGTAGGATTAGTAAGAGACCTAGGAATGGGTAAGCATGCCATTCAGAACTGCAGAGGCAAACCCAGCCCTAGCCTTACAAAACAGAGGTAGGTGGTAATGTTTGGTAAAGGTATGGACATAAGTCCAGGTGGCAGCTTCCAGGATGACCCTGGTGGGAACTCCTCAGAGGAATGCTGTGGAAAAAGAGGCTGCCCTAGTGGAATGGGTTTGAATAGACTTGGGGGGGCATGCAATTTGTAGCAGAAATGGATACAGAGTGATATCCATTTGGAAATGGTTTGTAAAAAGGGCTTCCCCTCTGTCCCTGGGGCAAAGCTGACAAATAGGTGGTCCGTTTTCCTGAAGGGTTTAGTACGGTCCAGATAGTGTCCGAGCTGTCTCTGCATGTCTATTGAGTGTAGAATTCTTTCCCCCTTGTTTTGAGGTTTAGGAAAGAAGGTAGGTAGATGCATGGCCTGGTTGACAGTTACACTAGATACCACCTTGATCATAAAAGGAGGGAATAGTCCTCAGGGAGACCCTGTCTGCATGGAAGATTATGAAGGGCTCAATGGCCATCAGTGCCTGAAGTTCTGAAAGCCTTCTGGCTGAGGTGATATCTAGGAGAAAAGTAGTCTTCCAGGCGAGGAATCTTAGTTCTGCTGAAGCAGCAGGTTCGAAGGGTGGTAAAGGTAGTTTTTCCAAAACATAATTCAGGCCCCAGGCTGCAGTGGGTGGCTGTCTGGGAGGTCTGATATAAGAAGTCCCTCTGAGGAATTGTTTAATCAAAGGATTGGAGAACAGGGGCTGGTTCCATATCAAAAACAAGTTGGAATGGCTCAGAGGTGGATTTTAATAGAGAAGGAGAGGCCACTATTAAGTAGCTCTGCTAGGTAGTCCAGGATAAGAGGGATGGAAGGCTGTGAGTTACTGGCCCCTTTGGAGTGGCTCCAGGAGCAGAATCTCTTCCATTTTCCTGCGTACGATTTTCTGGCGCTGGGCCTTCTGGCCTCTGTGAAAATGTCTAGGACCGGTTTGCTTAATAGGGGCCCCTTGTTTTCCTTTAGAGTATTACACATGCTGCTAGTTTGAGAGTCTGCATGCAGCATTCCACCCCCCACCTGAGTTAAGAGGTCTGAGATCAGGGGAAGCTGCCTGGGAGGCTGTAAGGTCAGGATGCACAGTAAGTGATACCAATGTTGTCTGGGCCAATCTGGAGCAATGAGGATGGCCTATGATCTCTCCTCCATTATTTGATCAGTACCTTTGGAAATAAGAGGCAGAGGAGGGAAAGCGTACACAAAGAGTGTTCCAGAGGAAGTTTAAGACATCCATCTTCGACGCTAGGAGGTGATACTCCCTGGTACAGAAATTATTTCAGCTGATGGTGGAGATGTGAAGCAAAGAGATCCACCTCCGGAGTCCCTCACACCAGAGTGATTTTAGAAAGATTTTTTTATGGAGCTGCCATTCATGGTGGTCCAGAAAGTTTCTGCTTAAGTGGTCTGCCAGGGTGTTGTTGATCCCTGATAGGTGCTGGGCTATCAGGTGTAGTCCCATGGAAGACGATGTCAGCCAGAGGTTTATGGATAGCCTGTAGAGAGGGTAAGATTGGATCTGAAGTAGTTAACTTCATTTGTCTATCAACCTGTGGGTATCGGATCCATATCGGATCCAAGCCGGCAGCTTCATACAGCTTAGATCCGAGCTCCAAGCTCCTCCCCTTACCCATAATCCCCTGCCATCCCTCGCTGACCCCAGATCTCGTTTGCTGCTGTTGACTCAACAGCTTTGAATGAGTTCCAGGCGTGGGTTTGTCGTTCTGTGAGAAAAATATTGCTTTTCTAATTTTTCTGTAGTGTAATACTGCTTGTTTTGTGTGTTGCCCTTGTATTTAAAACCCTTTACTTTTAATATTATCTGGTTAATTTTTACTGTAGTTTATTCCTCCCAGTATTTGTGAAGGTGTGTGTGTTGGGCCTTGTATTGTTTTTCTTAGTTTAACTATGCCTGAGGCCCCAAATATTTTTTTCTCTAAATGCACCGAGTGTGACCATAAGCTATCCCCGGCGGATAGCCACACTTGGTGTATTTGCCTTGGGGTTGACCACCTTTCCTCAGGCTGCACTATTTGTGCAGCCTTCAACCCCAGGGCTCTAAAGGACAGGAGATCGAAGCTGATTCTGGCAGGACTTTTGCCCCCGGATTCGGCTTTGGCTGCCTCTCCCTTGGTGGCACCTGCCGCAGCCGCGGCAGTGCCCCCTTCCACCCCTGCTCCACTGGCTGGGACTCAACCTCCCACCTTGGGACAGGAATAGAGGGATGCTAGGTGGGAGAAGGAAAGACCCCACAAGCAGCGGGCCAAGTCTTCCTCCTCGGCTTGCCGGCTAAGCAAGCGGCTTCTCCCAGGGCTTCCAGTCCTTCTCCTTCCCGGCTCCATTCACCTTGCTTCTCCCCGGAGCCGGAGGAGGAGACCCGGTTGCGGTCAAGGTCATTGAGGCGGCACTCCCGCCCCACCTCAGTGGCCTCCTTTAGGTCTACCCGAAGCTTGTCTGATGCAGATATGGACTGGATGATGCGTAGGTTCCTCCAGGCCCAGCTGCAGATGGGAGTGCTCATGCCCCCCCCCCTCCAGGGGGGAGCTCAACCCCCTTTTTCGCCCCAATTGCTCCTTCTCCAAACCCACTTTCGGGGTTTGCAGCCTTCGGATCTGGGTTGCATATGAGTCGGGGGAGGTTCGGCGCCGATAATGCCTCGTACTTCGGCTCCGACCGCGCCCTCGAATTTGTCGGGTCCCTTTTCGGATCCGAACTCTCGGAGCTGAGAGCTGAGCTTCGGATCCGGAGGGGTCACTGCGTCTTCCGCTCGGTCGGAGCATACTGGCTCTTCGGATCCGATTGCTTCGGCCCCGATCCACACATCGGATCCGAGGGGGCTGCTCTTGGATCCTAGAGACAGCAGTTCTCCCTCAGTATTCGATGTAGTAGAGAGGGTATTGTCGAGGGATTCCAGGCCCCAGGGCTCCAACTACGGATCAAGCCTGCACTCCCTCTCAGATGGGCCTACCTTCCATCACCCTGCCCCAGGGACAGCCTGCGCCTATGTCCCAGGTCGTTCCCTTAGAGGAACAAGATGTGGTTGGTGAGGCCTCTTTGGACAGCCCCCCCAAGGAGGTCCCTCACAAACGTAAGTGCAAGAGGAGGCACTTGGACTCACCTGAGTCTTTGACAGAAGACACGGACTTAGAGGAAGGGGAAGGTTCCCCAAGGTCACCCCCACCCCGAGGACGTCTCCTTTGGAGACATTATGGAGATGCTTCGAATAAGAGGGGGGGTGGTCAGCCCAAAAGCCTTCCTCGGATGAGTGTTCCTGGAGGCGTTTGACGCAGGCCCATCTGCCTCTTGGGTGTCCCCTCCCGCTGATCCCCTTGTAGATCTCATCACTACCAGAGCATGGAAGTAACCAGACTGTTGAGCCCATTCCAAAGAGGCCGGATAAAATCCTTAGTCCCCCACTGATAGGGCGGTATGGAGCAAGGGTGCTCCTGTAGATGCCATGTTGGTGGCGGCTGCCACCAAGAGGAAGCTAGCCCAGGAGAGTTCCTCAGTCCATCCTCCCGACAAGGAGTCTCGGACGATGGACCGCCTGGGGAAGCAGAAGTTCACTTCAGCTACCTTCAAGGTGAGGTCGCTGAACTATATGGCACACGTCGTACGACTTCAGCAGGATCTTATCAAGGAACAAGTCAGGTCGCCCCCAGAGTCCATGTCGACTGAGGATAAGAACATGTTCTCAGCTCGAATGGCCACTCTTAAGTCCATCTCGAACACTTCTATGCGGCTCCTCTCCCATGCCACGGAAGGTGCCGCTAGAGCTAGTGGAGTGGGCGTTGTTTTGAGACGACATGCTTGGCTCTGCCTCTGTGACTTTGCAGAACCCTTCAAGGCGTCCTTCTCAAATGCCCCTTTTGACGGTTCTTCGCTTTTTGGCAAGACTGTCCACAACACGCTGGTCCAGAGTGAGAAAGACAGGAAAACGTCTGTCGTCCGAGTCCGCTTCTCAGCTCCCCAGAGGACCTTCTCCAGGAACCAAAGGGGACAGAAGATGATGTGGTTCTGGAAGTCTCAACAGTCCTGTTTCACTCCGGACCCCTCGTCCTTCAGAGGCAGAGGAGGAACAAGGTAGATGCCGACCCAGAGGCAGAGGGGGACCGAAGAATTTCGGGTCGAGAGAACCCTTTTCGGATCGGCCCGCGCAGCAGCCCTGAAGGGTTACCTGACTGTTCCACTCTGGAGGCAGTCGGGGGGGTGTTTCTCGAGGCACCGGGCAGTTTGGGAGTCCATTACAACAGATCGCTGGGTGCTTCAAATCATATCCAGAGGTTACAAAATCCCCTTTCTGAATCCCCCGCCCAGACCCCGGAGCCTCCCCAATGTCCCACCCAATCAAAGGGAGGCAGCAGCCGCAGAAATAAAGCAGCTGCTAGAAAACAGAGCGATCCAGCGTGTCCCCCCAGACCAGTCCGGATTGGGCTTCTACTCCAGGTTCTTTCTGGTGCCAAAAAAGACGGGGGACTTGAGGCCAATCCTCGACCTGTCCTTGCTAAACCTGTCAGTGGCCAAAGAAAAGTTCCGGATGGTCACCATTCAATCCATTCTCCCCCTCGCGCAGAATGACTGGATGTGCTCGACAGACCTCAAGGATGCGTACTACCACATATTGATGGAGAGATGCTCCAAAAGGTTTCTCCGCTTCCGGCTAGGAGCCAGTCACTTCCAGTTCAGGGCCCTCCCCTTTGGTCTCACCACAGCCCCCAGGGCGTTCACCAAAGTGCTGGCAGTAGTAGCGGCCCACCTGAGACTCCAGGGTATACAGGTCTTCCCCTACCTGAACGATTGGCTCCTGACCGCCCCCAACAGGCATCTACTATGTTCAGCCAGAGATTACTTTCTCCACCTGGCCTCTCGGCTGGGAATCACAATCAATCTCAACAAATCTTCCCTTCATCCAACCCAGATCTTAGACTTCATAGGAGCCAGATTAGACACAAACCTATTGAGAGTCTTAACTCCAGACCGGATTCGCACCCTGAAGATCCATGTACTGGCCCTTTTACAATCCCCGGCTCCTCCAGCGGAATTGGTTCCATGGCGGCCACGATCAATCTGCTACCTTTAGCATGCTTGAATATGAGTACTACAGTGGACCTTGCAGGTTAAATGGTCCAGCTTGCTACGCCCGCTGAGTGCACCTATCCCCCTCAGCAGGGCTTGCATGAATTCCCTGCTCTGGTGGCTCTAATCCCCGGACCTCCAGATAGGGTGCCCCTTTTCTATGTCCCCGGCTCTAACCACGGTGACAATGGATGCTTCTCGCCTAGGGTGAGGGGGGGGGGCAGTGCATGGGCAGCACTGTCCAAGGCACGTGGATCCATTCAGAGACCTTATTGCATATCAATGTTCTAGAGATGAGAGCAGTGCTTTTGGCATTGCAAGCACTCAAAGCCCTTCTTCCCTTGGGGACGGTTGCAATTCAGACAGACATGTCAGTAGTCTGGTATAACAACAAACAGGGGGGAACTAGATCCTACCCACTTTGTCGAGAGGCCATGTGAGTTTGGGAATGGGCGATTTCCACCAACCGCTTTCTCATAGCGACGCATATCTCGGGTCAGTCGAACATTTTAGCAGACAGACTGAGTTGAACCATCCTCTCGCTGTACGAGTGGTCTCTGAACCCCAGAATAGCGAAGCAAATCTTCAAGTGGGATCAACCTTGCTGCAATCTCTTCGTGTCTCCTTCGAATGCAAAGTGCAGTGACTACTTCGCTTTAATTCCCCACCAGGGGAATCGCCCAGAGACGCTCTGGTGCATGTTTGGCCATCTGGTCTACTTTGTGCTTATCCCCCTCTTCCCCTAATGCTAAAATCCATGCAGAAAGCCCGTCGGATGGGGAGCACAGTAATCCTCATAGCCCCATTCTGGCCTCGTCAAACATGGTTCCCAATGTCTATGGTCTCACCTAGTGAATCCCTCCATGGATTCTAGATCCCACCCCGGATCTGCTCTCTCACCCATTGGGTTTACCAACTCCGAACCTGGACAACCTCAAGCTCACTGCTTGGCTGAACCAGTTCCAGTAATAGTTAGGACTCCCGGTATCCTCATCCCCTGTTAAGGCTATTTTAGTGGCCGTTCATAAACCTTCTATGAGAAAGGTTTATAACAGCAAATGGAAATGCTTTACTATCTGGGCGGAGCATAAAAATTTGGATCCCTTTTCTGCTCCCATACCAGTAGTGTTAGAATTTTTGTCGACCTTATTCGACCAAGGTGCTAGCTCTTCCACAGTCAAAGTCCAGTTAGCTGCAACTTCCCATTATCATGTGGGAAGTGACCTTGGTTCCTTAGCATCTCCCAAATTATGTAAGATGTTCTTAAAAGGCACCTTCCTCTTAAGACCTCCGGTGAAAGACGCAGTCCCTCCATGGGATTTAACTCTTGTCCTCCAGTCCTTGACCGGCCCTCCGTTTCAACCCACAGCCACAGTGTTTCTGAAATACTTATCTTGGAAGACGGCCTATCTCATTGCTATCACTTCGGCCAGACGGGTTTCGGAGCTTCAAGCCCTTTGCGCCAAACCACCAAACTTGGTCTTCCATAAAGATAGAGTTTCCCTCAGGACCAATCCCTCCTTCCTACCCAAAGTTGCTTCTGAGCCCAATATTAATCAATCTATTTGCCAGTTTTCTTTCCAAATTATCAAAACAAGGATGAATACAAATTACATTCTCTGGATGTACATAGGCAATTGAGTTCTACTTGCACAGGACTGCTGAACATAGGCAATCTGAGCAACTCTTTGTATTCTTTGCAAAACCCACTTTGGGCAAACCAGTATCAAAAGTTACATTGTCTAGATAGATTTCCCAATGTATATTCTTTGCATACAAGAGTTCTGGTAGACCTGAACCTGAAAGAGTCCACGCTCATTCTACCCGATCGATCTCTACGTCTGCTGCCATTTGCTCCCGAGTCTCCCTAGACGACATTTGTTCAGTAGCCACTTGGGCTTCATCCCTCACTTTCATTAACCATTACAAGTTGTATCTAATTTCCAGAGGAAGAGCATCCTTTGGGCTCTGCAGTGCTCCGGAATATACTTCCATGAGGACCTCCCAAGTTTGGGTAGCTGGGGACTCCGTCCCACAGGTTGATGGACAAATGAAGTTAACTACTTCAGATAAAGAAGTTATGTACTCACCATAACATTCCATCTGAGTAGGTAAACTTCATTTGTCAGCAACCAACCACCCCCCCCTCCATCCCCCTAACCTATCGTGCGTCCTAGGAGGATTCCTTGTCCTTTTCTCCGGATAATTACCACCAATAAACGAACCTCCAAAAACTAAGAACGAACAAGCACTGATTCACAACCAAAGAGAAGGTATTCCGCTGGATTTATTTTCAAACAAGACACGGCTCAAGTAAAACAAGTAAAAAAACCATAAAGTGTAAAGCGCTTTTCGTCCGGATAATATCCGGACTTCTTCAGACAAACAGTAAAATTCTAAATGACACAAATTCAAATAGTTTACACATAATGCACTGACCAATCAGACAAAACTCTGTAACTGACGAGTTGTTAAAGCAACAACCCCTCTAGTTTAAACCCATAAAATACATTGTATTTTCTTTATCTAATGTAGTTAAATAGTATGCTCTAAATAAACATTTTGTTCTATTTACATCATAAAATAATCATACATCCAAATATGTCTGATGTAGTTAAATAATGTTCTCTAAGCAAGTAAGCATTTTGTTCCATTTACATCATAAAATAATCATAGATCAAAAATGTACATATATATCCTAAGTAGGTTTTCTACACGTAGGTATTATGCTATGTTATACTATGACAACAATTAATTTCATTAAAATACTGTTCTCCTCTCTTTATTATTACGAAATTTATAAACTAATTAAAATTCGTTGTTGACTTTATCCAAGCTAGTTCCCATGCTGTAGCTGCCGTAAAACTGTAATGCGTCACACAATTAGTTATAATTCATAATAACGCAAGTAAAAGGTTGTTACAAACCAAAAAGCAACCAGTGACAAGCATTTTTAAACTAATTTTAATATTACAAATCTCCAGTATTAGCAGTATGTGTGCAAATAATAAATACCTTATTCTTTATGTTAAAATTCAATACTCTAAGGTGACCAAGTCGCTACTTTCCCACTACTGAAAATATATATAAAAAGAAAGTTAAAATAATTGTCATCGCTACAAGTCAATTTAAATTACATTCAGTGTTAACATTATAAATTAATAAATGTTAATAATACATACAGCATTATACTGTAGTTGGCATCGTAACCTTCCTGTAAAAGCCTCAGTAGTTATTTTAACCCAATATTGTAGTGAACCGTACTTATCTCAAAAGGCTTCTTAATTTTAATATACACGCTATTGAGCATGTTTCGTTTAATCCTGGCTCTGTACATGCTCTTAAGCGTAATTGCCAACTCAGTTCGTTTTTTTCAAGTTCTAACTTCATATAGTTATCATTAAAGTATTTTCCTCCTATGGTTTGGTTATTTATGTGACTGATCACCATGAAATTAAATGCATGTCCAGCATTTTGCTCGCAGTGTCTTGCTAAAGCATTGTCACCTTTATCCCTCCTTATTGCGTAAAGGTGTTCATATATTCTATCCCTCAGACAACGGTCCGTCTTACCAATATAAAATGACGGGCATTGTCTACATTGGGCTAAATAAACTATTGATCTTGTATTACAGTTATAAATATCTCTAATAATAAATGTTTCTTTTCTTATTGTGAAAGTATTTGAGGTATCAATAAAGGCACAATATTTACATGTACCACACTTGTGTGTACCTCCGTTGTTTTTCTTAATTTTGCATTTTGTTTCCAAAAGATTTTTCATATTTGGTCCCCTCCTAAAAGTAATAGTTGGACCATAGTTTATTATGTTAGACATGTCTTTGTCTAGTGATAGACAAAACTTTTAGTTATGTACTTACCATAACTTCGGATGTATGGGATCCATCTCGCCTACATTCATAACTGATGGGTTTGGAGCTGATCCATCGGCTCCGACTCGGCCACTATATACTAGAACTAAGTCTCTAATTGGCTGGGCTACCCCTTATCCCAGAATGCACCACGCCTGCTTCCCCAGATCTTGTTTGTTCGCTTTCATACTTACATCCAAACACAGAGACATACCAGCAACTGTAACAAACTAAAGTCCTTCAAGAGAAAAACTCAGTAAGTAGCAACATTCCCTCTAAATCCAATGGGAAGGGGGAAGGAGGGTACGTATGAATGTAGGCGAGATGGATCCCATACATCCGAAGTTATGGTAAGTACATAACTAAAAGATGTAATGGGATCCTATCTCGCCTACATTCATAACTGATGGGACAGCGTCCCTAGCACCTAAATCCCGGGTGGCTCATTGGAAAACACTCCTGAGAACTGTGGAACCAAAGGAAGCTCTACCTCGAGAAGCCACATCTATCTTGTAATGAGAAATGAAGGTGTGCGGAGAAGTCCAGGTAGCGCCGACAGATATCATCTATCGATAATTTGGAGTGGAATGCTACAGAAGTAGCCATTGCCCTGGTAGAATGAGCCCTGACTGGGAAGGGTAGCTCTTTGCCAGACCGTGAATAAATGAAGGAGATGCAATCTTTAATCCATTTGGCTATGGTGGTTTTAGCCACCGGTTGACCCAACCTATTTTCCGCAAAGGACACAAACAGCTGATCTGACTTTTGTGTCTGATTGGTCCTACTTAAATAAAAACGCAGTTGTCTGTGTACATCCAACTGATGGAAAATATATTCTGCGCTATTGGAGAATTTGGGAAAAAATACAGGGAGCTCGAAGGATTGTTGAATGCATAAGGGGGATGCTACCTTGGGCAAGAAAGAGGGATTTAACTTGAGGGACACTCTGTCTTTGTGAAAGGTCAAATAAGGAGGATTAGAACAGAGAGCCTGAAGCTCCGAGACCCGCTTGGCAGAGGTTATTGCCACCAAAAAGGTGGTTTTCCAAGATAGAAATTTTATATCACAAGTAGCTGCTGGTTCAAAGGGGCGGGCAGTTAAAGAAGCTAGAACCATATTCAGGTCCCAAGGGGGCACAGGATGGGCTATTGGGGGCCGAAGGAGCCACGCTCCTTTAAGGAAAGATTTGCAAAGCCTGTTTGCCATTAAGGAAGGCTCAAAGGAGACATGAAAATTAGAGATAGCCGCCAGTTGGACTTTAATTGTGGAAACTGAAGAGCCCAAATAAAACAAAAAAGCCAGGAATTCTAAAACTTGAGGTACTGGGGCGGTAAGGGGATCTATACCTCGTTGCTCGGCCCAAAGAGCAAACCTCTTCCATTTGCTGGAATACAGTTTAATAGTGGAAGGTTTGTGAGAAGAGGACAAAATGTGGATGACGTCTGGAGAAAGAGTGATCTCTGACTAAGGTTGGAAGTGGAGTAACCAAGCGGCCAACCTCAAGGACCTGCGGGATGGGTGAGACTGTCCCAACTGATGAGTTAACAGGTCGGGCACCAGATCCAGAAACCATGGGCCTTCCACCGCATACCTCAGAAGGAAGGGGAACCAAACCTGACGAGGCCAGTGTGGAGCGATCAAAATCATGTCGCTTCCTAGATAAATCGCCTTCTGTATCACCTTCGGGAGAAGGGGAACCGGAGGGAAGGCGTAAAGTAGACCGGGGGGCCAACTGTGAGCTAGAGCGTCCCTGGGAATCTGCCCCTGAGAGGGAGTCAGAGTGAAGAACTCCCTGCATTTCGCATTGTGAGGGCTGGCGAACAAGTCGCAACAAGGGAGGCCCCACTTGGCGAAGATGTTTGCAGCCACCCTGTCGTTGAGGGACCACTCGTGGGGCAACAAGAAAGTCCTGCTCAGCCTGTCTGCAATCACATTGGATTTCCCCGGAATGTGCGTTGCCACTAGGAAACGCTGGGAAGAAATCGCCCAATGCTACACTCTCATGGCCTCTCGGCAAAGAGGGTAGGACCTGGTTCCGCCTTGCTTGTTTATGTACCAGACTACCGACATGTTGTCGGATAGAATCGCAATAGTAACCCGGGGAAGAGCATGAAGTGCTTGCAACGCCAGTAGCACCGCTCTCATTTCCAGGATATTGATATGTAAGTGCGTTTCGTGAACCTGCCACGTGCCTTGGACAGACCTGTCCAGATAATGACCCCCCCCACCCTATCTGGGAGGCGTCCGTGGTCACCGTGGCGACGGGAGGCTGAAGGGCAAAGGGTCGCCCCAGGTCCAGGTTGGACCGAAGTAGCCACCAACGTAGGTCCCAACGGCAAATTTCCATAATGTGGACCAAATGGTTCAAGGGGAGTTCCTGAAAGGACCATTGAACCGACAGTAGCCATTGCAGCACCCGCATGTGCAGCCTGGCTAAGGGGACTAGAAGAATAGTAGAGGCCATCGTGCCCAATAACTGCAAAATCAGTCTGGCCTGAACTCGTGATCTGGGTAACAAGGTTTGAACCTGAGACTGCAGGACCTGAATCCTTTCTACCGACAAGAATGCCCGCATTCTTCTTGTGTCTAACTCTGTGCCTATAAAGGTAATACGCTGAGACGGCTGCAGCACAGATTTTCCCCAATTGAACGTGATTCCTAGTGAATGACCCAAACTGACTGTGGTCATAAGCGCCCGAACTAATAGATGCTTGGAGGTGGCAGTAAGGAGACAGTCTAGATAGGGAAACACTTGGAATCCTAGACTTCTCAAGTGAGCTGTCACTACTGCCAGACACTTGGTGAACACCCTGGGGACTGTGGTGAGACCAAAGGGCAGTGCTCGGAACTGGAAATGACTGGCTCCCAGGCGGAAGCGTAAATGACTCTTGACTTATCAGAATGTGATAGTAAGCATCCTTGAGATCTATGGAGCACATCCAGACATCCTTCTCCAATAAGAATGGACTGAAGGGTGACCATTCGGAATTTGGATTTTTTTACAAAGCGATTCAATGATCTGAGGTCTAAAATGGGCCTCAAGTCCTCTGTCTTTTTTGGTACCAAAAATAGTCTTAAGTTCCTGATCCGATCTGGTCGGCGGGGACAGGCTGGATGACTTCTTTTCTTAGCAGCTTTGAAACCTCGACCGCTGCTTGATCCCGCTGACTGGGTGGCACATCCGGGATTTTCCTGATAGGAAGAGGAGGGATCTTGATGAAAGGGATGAGATAGCCTCCGGTTATGGTTCGGAGCACCCACTGATCCTTGGTGATAGATTCCCAAGCCTGCGGGTGTTCCGCAAAGCGACCCCCAACTGGCTCCGGAGATGCGCAGTCGGGCCACGTCTCAGGGATGGTGAGCATAGGATGGACCACAAAAGGAATCGCGGTCTCCAAAGTTACGGGGTCCTCTGCCGCCTCTGGGGCGGCGTCTTCCTGAATCCCCCCCCCCTGCCTCTAGAGGGGGGATCACTCTGTGGAGTAGGGAAAGACCTTTGAGATTTCCTGAACCACATTTTCCCTCCTCTCTGGGCCTTGGGGTAAGGTCTAGAGAGAGCGGAAAAACGGGCCCCCACGGCAGTCAAGGTCTTGCCCTCCTGCTCGCACCGAGTCAGTGTGTCCTTCACCTTGGGTCCAAACAGGGAGGACCCATCAAAGGGGGCGTCGGTGAAGGAAGACTTAAAGGCCTCTGCAAAGGGACACAAGCGTAACCAGGCGTGTCTAAGAGCCACGCTTGTTCCCGCTGCTCTACTCGCCCCTTCGGCCGCATATATGAGCCTCATGGACGAGTTGACTATCGAAGATAGGGTAGTCATCTGAGCGCCAACAGTTTGGGCTAACGCCTCAGGAAGATTACCCGTAAGAGACTCACCTAACTCTTTGGGGAGGTCCCTTTGGAGCCTGGTAAAATGACAAAGATAATTCAGTGACTGCAGGGTAAAGGCCGCTGAAGAAAGGGTACGCTTCCCGTACCTATCCATGCTCCTGGAATCCTTATTAGGAGGGTGAATAGACGTTGAAGCCACTGCCACGTCCTGCTGAGTGGCAGATGCCACCACCATCGCATCTACTGCACCTCCTTTAGTCAAAAATTCCTTTTGAGGAGGGGCTGAGAGGAACTTGTTAGGCCTGGCGGGCACCGGTTCCACAGTGTCAGGGTGTTCCAACACCCTTCAAGAAACTAAATCTAGTAATTCATCGAAGGGTGGAGACACCCAGGAGGCGGACGGCTGGGCCCCAAAAGCCCTGAGGAAGACTGACTCCTCTGCGGAAGGGGTTTTGGACTGCCAATCGCCTCTGTCTCAGGATCTCGAGGATATCTGAGAATGAGACGTCATCCGAGGACGATTTTAGGGACCCCTCCGCATCATCGAGGTCAGTATCTGATGTGATAGACCCATCCTGGGAGTCAATGTGCTTCCTCTTGCACAATTTTTTTCTTGGAGGTTCATCTGAAGCGGATTCAGAAGGACCTCCCGGGAGAAGGGAACCCCCCAAGGGGGTATCCTCAGGCCCTGGGGCCCCGCTGTTGTGGGAATGAAGCACACCAGAAGCACCAGTTCCCAAGTCTAGGGACAGTGAGGTAGAGACTTGCTGAGCCGGCAAGGACATGGCCAGCGCACTCCTCATGGCCTCAAAAGCAGGACCTCCAGACTCTACGGAGGACACCGGCTGAGAGACCACGACGGTACCGGGAATCCCTGCGGCCGACGCTCCGAGGGGAAGACTAGGCACCAAAGCTACCAGTTCCAAAGTGTTCCCCTCGGCCCCGACCGAGGAAGTCCCTGTACCGAACCCTGACTCCGAGGACAGGGTAGGAATGATGGTCGGAACAGAGAAGCTCAGAGGGAGTCTCTGTTCCAACTGGACAACTCTGCTCCGCTCTACCATCACCGACTCCAACGGCTCCAAGGAGGTTGGAGAAGGAATCGGAAGCGTCAAAGTGGGGACCGGCTCCGGAGCAGAGTGGGCTGGAGCAGAGACCATTTTTGCAAAAACCGGGGACTAGAAAAGCCTCTGGATAACTCTGTCCAAATCTGAGTGACAACCTGGAGGATTTAGAGGAAATAGATGGGGGCCGAGACGACTTCTCTCTTGGCTCCGATAGACCAGGGGACCGGCTCCGAAACGGCACCAACACCATCAGCACCGGATCCGGAACCGTATGAATAAGCATCGGCGCCGAAGGGGACTTCGGGGCCGGGGGGAGGAGAGTCTGAGCGGCACACCTGCAACAGCTCCGAGACCAAAGGAGCCGAAGCAGGTGATTCACCTCTCGATCCCCCAACCTGCGGCTCGGACACCAATGGAGCCGAGGAAAGAGGTATCGAGGCAGACCCTTCCACCCGAGGCTCGGAAGCCATTGGAGCCGAGGAAGAAGAGGTCGACCTATGCTTCTTGGAAGTCGGTTCCGACGGACTGGTCGGAGCAGACGAACTTTTCTTTTTAGAAGCTGGAGAGGAAGGAGAAGTCAAAGCTTCCTCAAAGGAGGGCTTAATAAGGCCCTTAAGGATCAATTTATTTTTTTCGTTCTTGAAGGACCCTAGAGGAAAAAGCATGACAAACACTACATGTTTCCTGCAAATGTTTCGGTCCTAAACAATATACACAAACAGCATGGCTATCAGTAAGAGACATTTTGTAGTCGCACTTGGTGCACTTTTTAAAACCAGACTTCTGCTCTTTCAACATCCTATCACACAACTATTTCCCACAACGAAAAGCAAACCTTAAAGTAGGGCACGAGCCCTTTGACTCAAATAAAAATGGGACTGGCCCGAGATACAGAACACAAAACGGGCAGAAGCCCTCTAACTTAAACGGGCTTAGCCCGATAAATCAGGACGTACAGAGAGGCAAAATCAACACACCCACACACAAATAAGGGCAAGGGCCCTCTAACTTAAACGGGCCTTGCCCGGTATGTAGAAAAAAATACCAATCACACCAAAACAGGTTACACACGCACGTAAAGCTGTTAAAACAGCTGTTTTTTTAAATTTGTGAAGAAAACCCTAGGTCAAAAGACCAAAAAGTAATGAAAAAACCACTTAGCTCCAGCCAAGTTGAGACCACGTCCAGCTTGAAAAGCGGCAAACGAGATCTGAGGAAGCAGGCGTGGTGCATTCTGGGATAAGGGGTAGCCCAGCCAATTAGAGACTTTGTTCTAGTATATAGTGGCAGAGTCGGAGCCGATGGATCGGCTCCGAACCTATCAGTTATGAATGTAGGCGAGATAGGATCCCATTACATCCAATATTTTCTAACTATTCTCTGTATGTCTACAGCCTCTGGGCAATAAGTGAAAGTAAATGCCAAAGCAAAGTTCTTTCCAGTGTTTGAACACGTAGTGATGGTATACTTTTCATCTGTAAAAATTTGTTCCCTCCCATCTTCACTATACATGGGTTCAGTATTTGTGTTGTCTATTACATTCATCGTTACATATCTATTTAAAATAGGTATGTATATTCCATTCTTCCTCTTTGTTATTACTTCCTGGAATATCTCCCTTAAGAAGTGACTAGGGTATCCTCGGTGTGTGAACATTCTATACAATAAATCACATTCAAAATCTTCATCTAGTGTAATTATCCTTGCCGCTCTAACAAGTTGGCCTTTCACCACAGACTTCTTTTGGTGGTAAGGGTGTGAACTTGAAAAATGAATGAATGTGTTTGAATATGTATTTTTTCTATAAATTTTTGCTATGTATCCACCTTCGTACAAGTTTTTACTTAATTCAACGTCCAAAAAAATTGATCTTTACCTCCTGAAAGTTTTTTGTAAATTTTAGGAATGTGGTTGCTGAATTTAGGAAGGTGACAAATTCATCAGCCTGAATGCTGTCTCCATTAAAGATAATAAATATGTCATCTAAAAATCTCTTGTAAATAAATAATCTTTCTTTCCATTGACTATTTAGAAGGAAATTAATTTCCCAATAGGCCATGACCAAGTTAGCAAAACTCACGTCTACTGGGGAACCCATTGCTATTCCTATCTTCTGTAAAAATAGTTTGTCGTCAAATGACAATTATTTTTTCAAAATAATGTCTAGTAATTGTTCTACTAAGAGACATTCATTTCTTGTTGCACCTTTTTCTGCAATAAAATCCACTACCCATTGTATTCCTATATCTTGTGGTATACATGAGTAAAGGTCACAAACATCCACTGTAAGGAAGTTCAGTTCGTTGTTAAATATTAGTGTCTCCATAACTCCCAAGAAAGACCATGAGTCTTTTAGTATTTGTTTCCTTTACCACATAGTTTTTCAAAATTGAATCAGCGAGTTTTGCACATGGATATGTAATAGACTGTCTTGCATCAGCCAATGGTCTAAAGGGTGGGTTAGCCAAGTCTTTATGAATTTTTGGTATACCAAACAGTTGTGGAATTTTAGGGGACAACATAGTTAAGTAGAGGTTAAGGTTAGTGTCAATTAAACCATCAGTGTATAAGTCACTTAAACATTTTAATTCTATTATATGCTTGGTTTAGTTGATGTCGACTCACTTCTTCATATGTGTCCTTTTCCAAAACTGATGTCATTATTCTATTATAGTCTTTGTTGTACATGACCACAAGACCCCCACCCTTATCAGGTTTCATAAATCTGAGTGGAAGGGACCTGACCATTGTTAACAGTTGCCTTTCTTCAAGTGTAATGTTTTTTGTGTGCCTATCTTCTTTGAAACCTTTCACAACTTGTCTAAACTCTTGTTCACATAACTGTTCAAACATGCCAATAGTTGCATTACATGGGAGGTTGAAGGTGCTAGTCACCCTCAATTCGTTACTGCTGTATGAAGTATTACCTAATAAGACACCTAAATTCAGTTTACGAATAAACTGCTTGAAGTCAATTAATAATTCAGCAATGTCACATCTCTTCGACGGAACCAATGTTAACCCTTTTGCAAATAATTCAACTAGAGTTCCATCAATACAACATTCAGTATAATTAAAGATTTTAAAGTCCCCCTCTTTGTTAGTAATAACTTCAAATAAGTTCAGTCCTAATATTTGCTGTTGCTGCGGTTGTTGTATTTCTTCTTGGGACCTTGTTGTAGATTCGGCTTCCAATTGTTCCCCCTCCCCCCTCCCTGTAGTTTTTTTGGCTTGGTTGTACATGCCATTGGTTATTATCGGGGGGGTATGGTTGTACAAAACCCTGGTTTTGATGTTCTGTCCTTCCTTCATCATTAAAAACCCCTTCTGTGGTTTCATTAATGAAGTATACGCTGTGTGGTGCTTCTTCATATCTCACAGTACTGTTCCTTCCATTTGGGGCCATCCTTTGTTCTTGTCCAAACATAGGGTTAGTGTACGTTCGATTATCATTCACGTAGTTCTGTGAAAGTACAGTTTTGTACCTACCATAAATGTAGATGTTCGAAGATCCACATTGCTGCAGTCCTTACATATGGGTAATCCGCTGTCCTCGGTCGGCCCGAATACCAAAGTATTAGGCTGACGTCGGTCATGGGCGCTCAGATCTGACATGAGAGCGTCAGGGTAATAAAGCGCATGACCGACGTCATATCCTCAGTCTTTTCTTGCCCCAGATGTCAGAAGGCTCTAAAAAGAAAGGCCACAGCCAAAAATAGAATACTTCCCAAAAGGCATGTACAAATAACAGCTACCACCCAAATCATACAACCATTCCAAACTACAGAGGGGAAGGAGGGAGGGTAAATTGGACTGCAGCAATGTGGATCTTCGAACATCTACATTTATGGTAGGTACAAAACTGTACTATGTTCTTCATCTCACATTGCTGCAGTCCTTACATATGGGTAGAATCCCAAAGCAGAGGTAAAGGGAGGCTGGCCAAATCATAAAGCATTGGGAGCTGCCAAAATGCCCTGTAAGATTGCAGTGGCAAATCCAGCCCTAGATTTGGAATAAAGAGGAAGGTGGTAAATGTTTAGAAAAAGTATGCACTGAACTCCAAGTAGCTGCTTCCAAAATGTCTTTAGTAGCTACTCCCCTTAAAAAAGCTGTAGAAGTGGCAGTAGCCCTAGTGGAGTGAGGTCTGATTCCAGCCGGAATCTCCTTACCATGATGTGAATAACAAAAAGCAATACAAAAGCCAATCCACTTAGAAATAGTTTGTTTTGAAACAGGTTTCCCCTGAGAACCCAAAGCAAAAGAAACAAACAACTGCTGAGACTGTCTGAACCCTTTAGTCCTGCTCAAATAATAACGTAACTGCCTGTGAATATCCAAAGTGTGCAAAATTTTCTCCCCTTTATTTTGGGGATCTGCATAAAAAGTAGGCAAATGAATTGATTGGTTCAAGGCCACATTTGAAACCACTTTAGGCATAAAAGTAGGATTAGTACGCAGAGATACCCTATCCTTATGAAAAATTAGGAAGGGTTCAACTGCCATAAGAGCCTGTAATTCAGAAACCCTCCTAGCAGACGTAATGGCCAACAAAAAAAACAGTCTTCCAAGACAAAAACTTTAACTCAGCAGTAGCTGCAGGTTCAAAAGGAGGTAAAGTAAGTTTTTCCAACACAAAATTGAGATCCCAGGCAGGAGTAGGAGCTCTACGCGGGGGTCTTATGTTCTTTGCCCCTCTAAGAAATTGCTTAAACAAAGGATGAGAGAATAATGGAGGGTCACAGTCATAGTGAGCAGAAATGGCTGCAGCATGAACTTTTATAGAGGAGAAAGACAAACCCTTGTCTAATAATTCTGTAAGATATTGAAGAGAAACATTTAAATCAGGCCTGGAAACATCAAAGCCCTTTGTTTTGCTCCAAATTAAAAATCTCCTCCATTTATCAGCATAAACTTTCCTTGTACTAGGCCTTCTGGCCTCCAAAATAACATTCAAAACTTGTTGTGGAAGCTGCGACCCTCCAGGTTCTAGAACAGAATATGCCAGGCTGTTAGATGCAGGGACTGAATCCTGACATTGAGGAAATGATTGCCCTCCTGTGACAAAAGGTGCGGAATCGAAGGCAAGGGCCATGGAGGCTCCCGAACAAAACTCCTCAACAGGGGGTACCAGTGCTGTCGAGGCCAATCTGGAGCTATTAGTATCATGGAGGGCTTGTCTTGTCTGACCTTCAAGAGTACCTTGGGGAGGAGAGGCAGAGGTGGAAAGGCATAGACGTGAAGATTGCTCCAACTGAATGATAGAGCATCCACTTTCCAAGCTGTGGGATGAAACATTTTTGTGCAAAACTTTGGCAACTGGAAATTTAGTGGAGAAGCGAACAGATCTATGTCTGGAGTTCCCCATATCACTGTCAATTTTCGAAATACATGAGGATCCAATTTCCACTCGTGGGGATCCACTATTTGTCTGCTCAAAACATCTGCTAAGGAGTTCTGTGCTCCTGGTAGAAATCTTGCCTGAAGAATGAGGTGTAAACTGAGAGCAGTCTCCCACAAAATCATTGCTTGCCCGCAAAGAGGGTACGAATGGGTTCCCCCTTGCTTGTTGATGTACCACATGACAGTTGTGTTGTCTGTCAGAATCAACACTTGCCCTGGGTGAAGTAATTCCTTGAAAGCCATTAATGCAAATTGGACTGCTAACATCTCCTTCAAGTTGATATGTAAATGTTGAAGTCTGGCAGGCCACGTGTCTTGCACCCATTTTCCATTGAGGTGTGCTCCCCAAGCCTTGTCCGAGGCATCTGTCGTTAATATCTGACTCGCCTCTGGTCGGGTCACAGAGAGTCCCTTGTTTAGGTGACATTCCTGAGCCCACCACAAAAATTCCTTTTGAATGCAAGGTATTATTTGAATGACAGTGTCCAGATCTTGGCAGTGTTGTGTCCATACATTTTGAGATACCATTGTAGCTTCCTCATATGCAGTTTGGCATTGGGAAGCACCAGAATACAAGATGCCATGAACCCCAAGGCTTGAAGGACTGTCCTTGCAGTCAGCCTGGACCGTAGAGACAATTGATGGAAGTAAAGAGTAAGGTTCTTTTGCTTGTCTGGGGTCAAAAGGCCATCTGGGAAGCTGTATTCAGTCTCACACCCAGAAAGCACATTTCCTGAGAGGGTACTAGACTGACCTTTGTTTCGTTGACAGAATACCCTAGGCACCTTAACACTGCCATCACATACTGTAGATGATGAAGAAGTTCGTACTTGTCTTGAGCAAGAATCAGGCAATCGTCCAAATAAGGATAGATCTGTATTCCTCTTAACCATAAGAAGGCTATCACTGGAGCCAGAACCTTTGTGAACACCCTGGGCGCAGTAGATAAGCCAAAGGGCAATGCAGAGAACTGATAATGTAAAGTCCCAGCCCGAAAACGCAGGTACCTCCTGCAACTGGGCCTGATAGGAACATGAAGATAAGCCTCTTTGAGATCCAGAGTTACCATCCAGTGATCTTTGCCCAACAGAGGTAGAAGTTGTTGCAACGTCAACATTTTGAATTTTGGAATGTCTAGGTATGTGCTGAGAATAGATAAATCCAAAATCGGTCTCCAAGTGTTTCCTTTCTTTGGTACTAGAAACAGGCGAGAATAAAATCCTAGGCCCACTTCTGACAGAGGGACCTGCTGTATAGCCCCCATTTGAAGAAGTAAAGAAATCTGTTTGTGAGCCTCTACTCTTTGCTGAGGAGGAACGTCTGGCATGCCTTTGAAAGGAGGCAATGTATGGAAATAAAACTTGTAGCCTCGGTCTATAATGTCCAACACCCATTTGTCCTGGGTGACTAAAAGCCAGTTTTGCTTGAAGAGTGCCAACTTTCCTCCCAAAGGAGCCGCCAGACAGGAAGAATCTGGCAGCTGAAAATGCAGGTCATTGGGCCTGTTTACAAAAGGACTGGCCCCTGCCCTCACCTGTAGATTGTGCAGGTGAACTCCACGTCCTAGGCCTGAAAGTACTCTGAGCTCTGCCCCTACCACATCTAGATCTACCCCTAGACTGTGAATCAGAAGAAAGGATAAGCCCATCCCTTAGTAGGCCAATTCCTGCTAAACTTAGGAGGCTGCACCTGCAAAAAATCTTTAACAGTCTGCATAGACTTAGCCTTGTCTTCCATTTTCTTCAAGACAGATTCCACAGGAGAACCAAACAAAACTTCAGACTGTAAAGGAGCATCCAAAATTCTAGTTTTAACATGCTCTGACAAATTCTGATCCTTAAGCCAGGCGTGCCTGTGAATAACTGAACCAGTGGCAGCCACCCTGGAAGAAGCCTGTAAAGCATCGAAACCACACTGCAAAGAATGCTTACCCACCTGTTCAGAGGCATGTACCAAATCCTGTAATTCTTTACACTCTATGCCCTCTGCCAAAGCATCCACTTTAGATTTTAGTTGAGTAAGAAGAAAATTCTGATACTTCAACATATGAAACTGGCAATTCAAAGCCCTCATTGCTAAAGTGGAAGAGGTATACACTTTCTTACCCCATCTATCCAAAGCTCTAGCCTCTTTATCAATAGGAACTGGATTCTTTACAACAGAAGCCCTGACACCCTTAGGTCCCTGGCTAATAGTTTCTGGGTCAACCCTTGGACTCTTATACAGATATTTATGAGCCTCAGGTACTCTGGAATACCTGTCTGGTTTAACTGGCGCAGGAGGCAGAGAGTCTGGATTAAGGGAAGCCTCGGAGAAAACGTCTTGAACAACATCCAAAACAGGAGGTATAGCCAAGGGCCTATGTTGTGGTAAAAACAAAAATTCCCTAAGCCTCTTTCGGGAATCTGAAAAATCCTGACCTTCCCATTTAAAATGTTCCCTCATGGAATGCAGGGTTTCTGAAAAAGAAAAATCCTCTGGAGGAGAAGCAGAAGGAGTGGAATCCTCTGCGTCTGAATCAGAATAAGGAGGAAAATCCTGAATGTCTTCAGCCGAAGACTCTGAGTAATCTGAAGCCTGCTCTAAACTTTCCACCTCTGGCTCCACCCTAGGCCTCTTATCAGGAGGGGGCATAGAACCTCTGATTAAAGAAATTAAATCTTCTGCCATTTTAAGCATGTGTTTTTTAGGCACAGAACCTGCAGAACTAGGACGGACACCTGTGGAAGGCAAACCAGGCCTGCCTTTAGAATGAGCCTTAGAGACAGAAGGAGAAGGCCTAACCACCTTAGGCAAGGAAGGGAGAACAGCAACCTGAGAGGCCCCCTCAGCCTGACCTGACTCCTGAGAGGCCACATCCTGCAAAATTAAAGCCTCCCCCTGAGACTCAACTGAAACCTCGGCTGGATCCACAGATTCCACCGTAGTTTCTAAAGAGCCGGCGTCCGGAACGGACGACTCATCTTGTCTGGACTTTAAAGATTTGTGTTTGCGCTTCTTGTAGCGGTGGCGCCGGAGGATCCGACGGCATATTATAATTACACCGCTTACCGAAGACAAGCCTAGCGCAATCTAACCTACGTTTAATGGTGCGCTTATTAAACCTAGCACAAAAGCGACACCCAACTACGTCGTGCTCAGGTCCCAAACAAGGAATACAAAGAGAGTGGTAATCCCTATGCGGTATCTGTTTCCCACAAGAAATACAATTATTCACTTTTTCTGACATCCGGAATTAACTGAGGCAAGAAAAAACAAAAATATTCCCCAACGGGGTACTTAGCCCAACTTGGTTTCTGTCTGAAACTCAGAATACGAAAATTTCAGAACGCCGAACGGCACTTGCAAACGCTGCTTCTGCATCGGACCATGCGGCAAAAAAGACTGAGGATATGACGTCGGTCATGCGCTTTATTACCCTGACGCTCTGTCAGATCTGAGCGCCCATGACCGACGTCAGCCTAATACTGTGGTATTCGGGCCGACCGAGGACAGCGGATTACCCATATGTAAGGACTGCAGCAATGTGAGATGAAGAACATCTCGGTGGTTTAGGGTATGCATAGCCCTCTTTATATGCTTTCAAGTCTCTTTCCAATTTCTTGATTTTAGTAGACTTGAATTTCTGCATTTGTTGTGCTATGCTTGTAAATGTTCTATTAAATTCATATTGGTACCTATTAAATTCTGAATCTATTTTAATGTCCCTTTCCAAAGTAGTAGTTTCAACAGTCAACTCATTCATTGTCATCTGATAGTGTTTTATCATGCACTGCAATAATTCCAAACCTTGGTTGTTAAATAACACCATGAGTTCCTTGTGAAAGTCAGAACCTTCAATTAACCCAGTTGGATACGAACAGCATATCAAACCTTTTAGAACTATTTTTTCTTTAATACATTTGTTAAAGTAGTTTAACTCGAGTTGTAACTTCTTGATTTTAAATAGTTTACTGTCAAAATTAAGTTTTTCTACTAGGGGACACCTAGTATCATTCAAGTAAATTACTTGTACTTGCCTGCACACTTGTACTTGCCTGCATACTGTCCAGCATTAACTCGTTGTTCAGCCAAGATCCAATATCATGGTCATTGGAACTGCCTGCTACAAAGTTCCTTTCAGCTACATTGTTTCCTTGAGAATCAGGGAGCCTAACTGACTCTCCTGTGTTCGCAACCTCCCCCTGCTGACTCCGTTGTACCTGTGGGGTTGCATAATTCTGATTTTGTTGCAAGCTGTCTTTAGTCCGGTCAGTGCTGCCGCTGACACCAATATTATTTTTAACAAAGTCAACTTTAGTCGTTAAACGATCTAAACGCTCATTCATAAGCTCCAGTAGTTGTGTAAGGTTACCCTTCATTGAACTATCGTCTCCTGTGGAAGTATCCATCCTCGATGTTGGTCGTCGGTGTCAAACAAAACAAATTACCACCAATAAACGAACCTCCAAAAACTAACAACAAACAAGCACTGATTCGCAACCAAAGAGAAGGTATTCCACTGGATTTATTTTCAACCAAGACACGGCTCAAGTAAAAATACAAGTAAGAAACCATAAAGTGTAAAGTGCTTTTCGTCCGGATAATATCCGGACTTCTTCAGATGAACAGTAAAATTCTAAATGACACAAATTCAAATAGTTTACACATAATGCACTGACCAATCAGACAAAACTCTGTGACTGACGAGTTGTTAAAGCAACAACCCCTCTAGTTTAAACCCATAAAATACATTGTATTTTCTTTATCTAATGTAGTTAAATAGTATTCTCTAAATAAATAAACATTTTGTTCTATTTACATCATAAAATAATCGTAGATCAAAAATGTACATATATACCCTAAGTAGGTTTTCTACACGTACTTTTGAGATAAGTACGGTTCACTAGAATATTGGGTTAAAATAACTACTGAGGCTTTTACAGGAAGGTTACGATGCCAACTACAGTATAATGCTGTATGTATTAAAATTTATTAATTTATAAAGTTAACACTGAATGTAATTTAAATTGATGACTTGTAGCGATGACAATTATTTTAACTTTCTTTTTATATATATTTTCAATAGTGGGAAAGTAGCGACTTGGTCACCTTAGAGTATTGAATTTTAACATAAAGAATAAGGTATTTATTATTTGCACACATACTGCTAATACTGGAGATTTGTAATATTAAAATTAGTTTAAAAATGCTTGTCACTGGTTACTTTTTGGTTTGTAACAACCTTTTACTTGCGTTTTTATGAATGATAACTAATTGTGTGACGCATTACAGTTTTACGGCAGCTACAACATGGGAACTAGCTTGGATAAAGCCAACAACGAATTTTAATTAGTTTATAAATTTCACAATAATAAAGAGAGGAGAACAGTATTTTAACGAAATTGTTGTCACAATATAACATAGCATAATACCTACTTGTAGAAAACCTACTTAGGATATGTATGTACATTTTTGATCTACGATTATTTTATGATGTAAATGGAACAAAATGCTCACTTAGAGAACATTATTTAACTACACCAGACATATTTGGATGTATGATTATTTTATGATGTAAACAGAACAAAATGTTTATTTATTTAGAGAATACTATTTAACTACATTAGACAAAATACAATGTATTTTATGGGTTTAAACTAGAGGGGTTGTTGCTTTAACAACTCGTCAGTCACAGAGTTTTGTCTGATTGGCAAGTGCATTATGTGTAAACTATTTGAATTTGTCTCATTTAGAATTTTACTGTTTGTCTGAAGTCCGGATATTATCCGGACGAAAAGCACTTTACACTTTATGCTTTTTTACTTGTTTTACTTGAGCCGTGTCTTGTTTGAAAATAAATCCAGTGGAATACCTTCTCTTTGGTTGCGAATCAGTGCTTGTTCGTTCTTTTCTCCAGATAACACCAGGTTAGGAGTTGCAGGTGATCTTTTGTTGTAATATGCTATTTTACCATAGCAAACTCGATCGGAGGTCAGAGAGGGATGGCAGGGGATTATGGGTAAGGGGAGGAGCTTGGAGCTCGGATCTTAGCTGTTTGAAGCTGCCAGCTCGGATCCGATATGGATCAGATACCCACAGGTCGCTGACAAATGAAGTTTACCTACTCAGATGGAACGTTATGGTGAGTACATAACTTCTTTGTCCCTCCCTGTTGATGTACCACATTACTGTGGTGTTCTCTTTTGATAAGGACAACCCCTGGCTTGAGATGGGGTTCAAAGGGTGTCAGAGCCTTTTGTTCTTCCATCATTTCCTTCTGGTTGATGTGTAAGGGAAGGTGCTGGGCATCCCAAAGACTCTGGATGCACCTGCCTGCTAGGTGAGCACCCCAAGCTATGTCTTTGGGGTTGGTGGTAATGGTCTGCTTGGTTGGGCGGAGGTTGAAGGCAAGACCCTTGTTCTGGGCACGGGCCTCTTCCCACTAGAGAAACTCGACCCTTATACAGGGAAGCAGAGAGAGAGGGGTCTCTAGAGGTTGAGTGCTGACAGCAAAGGTTCTTTATGTACCACTGAAGTTCTCTCATTTGAAGCCTGCCCAGAGGAATTAGAAGGATGCAAGATGCCATGTACCCAAACACTTGCGGGAACTTACTCGCAGTGAGGTGACCTCTATTTTACCCAGCTGGCTCCCAGAAATGCAGAAAGCTCTGCTCTTCTGGGAATAGGAAGGCCATTTGGGATGCTGTGTCCAGCAGTGCTTCCAAGAAAATGATGTTCCTGGGGGGTGTTTGCCTTGATTCCTTCTAGTTGATGGTGTACCCCAAGAAGAATAGGAGAGTTTTGACAAAGAGGAGGTCCCTGAGGAGCTTTTCTTTGCCATCTGCCTGAATGAGGTAGTCGTCCAAATAAGAGTAGATTTGTATATTTTTCTGTCTGCAAAAGGTTATGGCCGGGGCTAAGTATTTGAATTACCTGGGAACAGTAAATAAGGCAAAAGGTAGTGCAGAGTAAGTACAATTGTGTACACTTACCACAAATGTAGATGTTAGAGTGTATTCACTGTTGCAGTCATCACATTTGGGTTACCCTGACAGGGTAGCCCTTGGCCAGTCCGAATACCAGAGACATAGTATTTCTGTGTCAGTTGCTGTCGCTTGAGGACTGACGTCAGGTCGTCAGTAGTATAAAGTAATGCAGCCAATGCCATTACATCACTTTTTCTTGCCCTGTCAGGAGCCCCTAAGTGGGAGCCAGGATATGGTGGAAGAACCCCACCAGTAGAAAGTAAATACCAAAAAGTTCCTTGTAAGGAGAGAGAGAGAAGGGGGATGGAGGGAGGGAAACCAGGAATGCAACAGTGAACACCCTCTAACATCTATATTTATGTTAAGTGTACACAACTGTACTATGTTCGTGTTTCACTGTTGCAGTCATTACATTTGGGTTGATTCCCAAAGCTGAGGAAAAGGGTGGAGGCAGTCAAGATGACTAGGGGCTGGCTAGGATGCCCTGCAAGACTGCAGTGGCAAAGCCTGCCCTGGATTTGGAGAAGATAGGCATGCGGTAATGTTTGAAAGTGTGAACAGAAGTCCATGTGCCAGTCTCCAGGATGTCCCTGGTGGGGACTCCTCTGAGGAAAGCTGCAGAGGTGGAGGCTGCTCTGATAGAGTGAGTCCTGACCCCCTTAGGGGGAGGTTTCCCTGTGTTGCTTGTAACAGAAATGGATGCAGTGTGCTATCCATTTGGAAATTGTTTGTTTGGATATGACTTTGCCCTCTACCCCTGCAGCAACGCTGTCTAGCAATTGATCAATCTTTCTGAATAATTTAGTCCTGTCTAGGTAAAATCTGAGCTGTCTGTGCACATCTAGAGTGTGTGCAGGATCCTTTCCCCCTTGTTTTGTGGGTTAGGGAAAAAGGTGGGCAAATGAATGGATTGGTTGAGAGCCATGCTGGACACCACTTTGGGGATGAAGGATGGGTTAGTCCAGAGGGACACCCTGTCAGCATGGAAGATAAAGGGCTCTACAGCCATGAGTCCTTGTAGCTCAGATTCTCTTCTGACTGAAGTGATGGCCAGAAGCAAAGCTGTCTTCCAGGGGAGAGACTAACTCTGCTGAAGATGCTGATTCAAAGGGGGGGGGGGCAGGGTAAGCTTTTCTAACACAAAGTTTAGGTCCCAAGCTGGGGTAGGTGTTCTTCTGGGTGACCTCAAGTTGCTATCCCCTCATATGAACAGTTTGATGAGAGGGTGTGAGAAAAGCGGGTGCTCAGTGTTGAAATGAGCAGAGATAGAGGCATGAATTTTTAATAGATGAAAAGGAGAGACGACTGTGAAGCAGGTAATCTAGGATGAGAGGTAGGGAGGGCTGTGCTGTATTGACTCCCTTACCTGAATCCAGGTGCAGAACCTTTTCCATTTGTCAGCATAAGACTTTTTAGTGCTAGGGCGTGTAGCCTCGCATATAACATCTAGAACCAGTTTACTGAGATTGGCAGCTTGATCAGTGGTCAGGGAATAAGCAGAGGCTACAAAATTGAGGGTCTGCAATTAAGGATGCATGAATTCTCCTTCCCTCTGGGTCAACAGGGTTGGGGTCTGAGGGAGATGCCATGGTGGAAGTGGGGACAGGCTGCACAGCAGTGGGTACTAGTGCTGTTGAGGCCAGTCTGGAGCAATCAGAATTGTCCTTGGGTTTTTCCTCCCTTACTTTGAGCAGTACCCTGGTAATGAGAGGTAGTGGGGGAAATGCATAGACTAAGAGGTTGACCCAGGGGAAGGAGAAGTGATCCACTTTCCAGGCCCTGCAATGAGGTTCCCTGGTGCAGAACCTGCTGAGCTGATGGTTGGAGTGGAAAGCAAAGAGGTCCACCTTCGGGGTGCCCCATTTCTGAGTTATTAGGGTGAAGGTTCTTTGGTCTAGCTGCCACTTGTGTGGGTCCAGAAGATTTCTCCTTAAATGGTTTGCCAGAGAGTTTAGAGAGCCTGGCAGGAATTGTGCTAACAGGTGTAGTTGCATGGCTCAGGCTGTGCGCCAAAGGGTCATGGCGAGCCTGCACAGAGGATAGGAATGAGTCCCTCCCTGCTTGTTGATATACCACATCACAGTGGTGTCTGTTTTGATCAGGACAACCCCTGGGGAGAAAAGGGGCTTGAAAGCTGTCAATGCGTGCTGGACAGCCAACATCTCGTTTTGGCTGATGTGGAGATGCATTTGCTGTGGGCTTCATTGGCCCTGCATGCACCTGCCATCCAGATATGCACCCCCACCCCAGGCATAGTCTGATGCATCTGTGGTGAGGGTCTGGGTGGCAGGAGTGGTGAGAAAAATAGTCCCTTGTTGTGGAAGCATGCTGCTGCCCAAAGAAAATCTGTCCTTAAGCAAGGTATGATTGGTATAAGAGTTTCCAGGTCTTGAGAGTGTTAACATCAAAGGCTTTTTAGGTACCATTGAAGATTCCTCATATGCAGTCTGGTATATAGAATGAGTAGAATGCAAGATGCTATGAACCCCAGAGCTTGCAGGATCTTCCCTGCGGACAACTGGGGTCTGGTGGTTAGTTGAGAGAAGTAGGCTGTCACGTAAGTTTGCTTTTCTGGTGTAAGGAATGCCATCTGGGATGCTGTGTACAGGCTTGCTCCCAGGAATATAATCCTTTGGGTGGGCACTAGTTTGGATTACTTTTTGCTGATAGTGTAACCTAGAGAGGTCAGTAGGGACTTTACAAAGGCCAGGTGCTTGAGCAGCTTTTCCTGGCTGTCTGCCTAAAAAAGGCAGTCTAAGTATGGGTACATTTGGATATTTCTTTGTCTGCTAAAGGCAATGGCCGGAGCCAGACATTTTATGAAAACTCTGGGAGCAGTAGATAAGCCAAAAGGAAGCGCACAGAACTGACCCCACTGATTTGGTGGTAAATCTGGGAACCCTTTCGGGGTTGGAAGGGTGTGGATGGAAAATTTGTATCCCTGAGAATCAATCTTCAGAACCCATTGGTCCTTGGTAATGGTGGCCTAGATGTTTGAGTGAAAGGAGAGTTTTTCTCCCAGGGGTATGTGAAGGTGGGCCGAGGGACATGGTGGAGGTGGTGAGTCATTGTGAGTTCTTTCCATAAGGGGGTGGCTTCAAACTCCCTGGTTTTGAAGTTGAGGTAGTCCATTGCTTAGATCTCTGCATTCCCTGGGGCTGCTGTCTGAGGGGTCTGCTTCCTCGGGGCCTAGACTGGGTCAGTTTACTCGGAGCAGCAAGGACCATTGCTTGGAGGGGCAATGCCTGCTGAACCTAGGGGGCTGGACCTGTAAGAAATCCTTAACTTTTTGCATAGATTTTGCTTTTTCTTCCATTTTTCTTCTTTTTTAAGACCTCTTCTGCCTTAGTGCCAAATACGTTATTTGTGCAAGGGGGCATCCAACAATATAGATTTGATGTGGTCTGGCAGAGGTTGCTCCTTAAGCCATGCATGTCTTCTAATGACAGAATCAGTGACAGCTGCCCTGCAAGAAGTTTCTAGGGTGTCAAAACCACAGTGCAGTGTGTTTAGTTACTTGGCTTGCAGAATGCATTAAGTCTTGTAAATCTTTAGATTCTGCCCAAGCAGGAAAGGAAGACATTTTTGTTTAAGGATTTGCAAGGTGTGTTGCTGAAATTTCAGCAAATGGAACTGACAGTTTTGTGCCCTGACAGCAAGAGTAGCTGAGGGGCATACTTATTTACCTCATATGACCAATGCTAGAGAATCCCTGTCTGAGGGGTTGGGTTTCTTAGAAGAGGTTACTTTAATCCCTTTTGGCCCTTGAGAAATGACCTCAGGATCAGCTGTTGGATTTTCAAAAAGATATCTGTGCGAATCAGGGACTCTAGTACCTGTCTGGTTTTCTGGGAGCAGGAGGTAGGGCGTTAGGAGTCGAGCTGGATTTGTGGAAAACATCCTCCACAACATTTAGGACTGGAGGGATGGCCAAAGGTCTGTGTTGCGGAAGATCTAGGAATTCCCGAGTCTCTTTTTAGACTGAGTAGTCCTGACATCTCCCATTGGAAATGCTCCCTTACAGCATACAGGGTATCCCCGATGGAAAAATCCTCTGATGGAGAGGCTGAAGGAATGGAGTCCTCTGCATCAGAGTCCTCATAAGTGAAAAGAGGTTGCATGCCTTCATAGTCAGATGTATCCGATTCATCTAACTCTTGTTCAAATAGAACTACAGGGGACAGACCTCTCTTCCTTTTGGAGGGGGTAGCTTGGCTTCCCCTGATCAGCATGATAAGGTTTTCCGCCATTTTAAGCATTTGAGACTGAGACAAGGTAGCAGGCGCTTGAGTGTGGGCCATCGGTTTCCTGGGTGTGGATCGAACACTGGTCCTAAGAAACCTGGTTGTTTTTGAAAGAACGGTTGTCGTGAAAGAAGATGTCAGTTTGTATAGTCATTTGGTAGTGCGAAGGACGTCCTCTGAAGCCAGTGCCTGCTCAGTAGCTCCAGACCCATCCAAGGTAGAGACGACCGCATGATCCTTAGTCGAAGTGTTTTGCGGCATACCTGACTCCAAAAGTGTCTCGGTAGCAGCCTGCAAATTCACTGAAGTGGGCATCAGGGGCTGCGAAAGCACTTGAGTACCGGAGGACTGACTACTAGCTTAACGGAAATGTCGTCGTTAGGTTTGGACCTGTGTGGTCTGTGTCTGTCTTTATCTTTTATATTTTTTTCCTGAAGATCTGCTGTCGGATGGCTTACCGAAGCCATATTGGAATTCGATGACTGTAAACAAAAATATTTGACTACAATAATGGCCCAATGATGGATAGTTCTGGTGCTGAACATAGCACAGAAGCGACAACGGGGGATGTCGTGGTCTGGGACTAAAGTGACGCAGTAAGAGTGGAAGTCTCGGTGTGGTATTTGCTTTCCACAGACGAGACAATTAACTTTTTCTGACATTGGTTAGAAAAAGAAAAAAGGATCCCCAACAGGGTACTTAGCTTTAGAAGACTTCAATTCGGTAGACGAAACTCAGGTAGTGGCCGACCGGCACTCATGCAAACTGCTTCTGCTTCGGGGTCCACGGCAAGACTGACTAATGTAATGGTGTTGGCTGCCTTACTTTATACTACTGATGACCTGATGTCAGTCCTTAAGCGACAGCAACCGAAACAGAAATACTAAGTCTCTGGTATTCAGGCCGGCCAAGGGCTACCCTGGCAGGGATAACCAAATGAGATGACTGAAACAGTGAAACAAGAAGAATATCTCCCTGCCTTTGGAGTGGGAGTGGTCCACTGTTTGGTTCTCTGCTGTCCCTGGGATATGAGTCTGGGTGGTCTGTCCCTGTGGGGCTTACCTTGCCCATCTGCTAAGTGCAGGAAAAGACCAGTGTTTTGAGGGAAAATTCCTGCAGAACCTAGGAAGTTGTACCTGAAGGAAATCTTTTTACTGTTTGCATAGACTTTGCTTCATCTTCCATCTTTTTAAGCACCTCTTCTGCTTTTACTCCAAACAAGTGGTCCTTATACAAGGGTGCATCAAGTAATTCAGATTTGACATGATCAGGGTGAAGTTGTTCCTTCAACCGTGCATGTTCTCCTAATGACAGATCCTGACACCGCTACCCTACTTAAGGCTTCTATGGCATCATATCCACAGTGTAAAGAGTGCTTAGCCACTTGACAAGTAGAATGCAGTAAATATGCTAACTCTTTTGAATTGGCAGTCAGGAAAAGTTGAAATATTTTGTTTTAATAGCTCCAAAGCATGTTGTTGATATTTTAACATGGGGAACTGACACAGTTGACTGCGCTGATAACTGAAGTTGCAGAGGTGTATACTTTTTTACCCAATCTGTCCAGAGCTCTGGAGTCCTTGCAGAAGGAATAGGAGTCTTTGCAGAACTAGCCCTAGCTCCTTTAGGTCCCAGTGTAATGACCTCAGGGTCTGCAGCAGGATTTCTGTACAACTACTTGTGAGAATCTGGTACTCTAATACCAGTCAGGTTTTCTGGTAGCAAATGGGAGGGCATAAGGTGTTAGGCTGGATTCATGGAAAACATAATCAGCCACCTCTAAGATTGTAGGGATGGCCAATGGTCTGTGCTGGGGCAACTCTAGAAACTCTTGATCCTTTCTTAGACTGAGGGAAGTCCTGGGATTCCCAGTGGAAATGTTACCCAAGGGTGTGAAGGGATTCCCCAAAGAAAGGATCTTCTGGTGGGGAGGCAGAATGAATGGATTCCTCTGCGTATGAATCCTCATAAGCAGTCAGGTAGTTGTTCCCCTTCAAATTCTGAATAATCAAACTCCTCAGAATCCTGTTCTGTCAGTATTTCAGGAGAAAGGTCTCTCTTTCTTTTAGAAGTGGCCTGAATACCCCTGATAAGGGTGATGAGATCCTCTGCCATTTTAAGCATTTGAGCTTGAGGTGGTGGAGCAGGAGTAAGATGGTGGCTAGTGGTAGTTTTCCTAGTAGTGGCCTTGCCTCTAGGCCTTAGAGTATCCATCGGTCTGAGAGAAACAGTAGTCAGAGGAGAAGACGTCGGTGTTTGTCAAGATTTGGTAGTGCGAAAGACCTTCCCTGAAGCCAGTGCCTGCATTGTGGCTCTGGACCCAACCAAAGGCTTGGAAGACAAAGATGATTTCTGCAGCATACGACAGTCTCTCAGTAGAGGCCTGCGAAGGTATCGAATTGGGCATCAGGGGCTGTGAAGGAGCCTCAGTGAATTCCGAAGAACTGGCGACCTGCTTAGTGGTAGAGTATTCGGAAGGCTTAGCCTTGTGTGGTCTGTCTCTTTCTTTATCCTTACGTTTTTTCGGAATGTTTACAGATTGGCTGACGGATGCCATTTCGGCTACAATAAGAGCTCTACGACAAATGGTTCTCACATTGAACAGGGCACAAAACCAGCAATGGGGGATGTTGTGGTCTGCGCCAAAACAAGTGACGCAGTATGAATAAAAGTCTCAGTGTGGTATTTGCTTTCAACAGGCGAGACAATTGTTAACTTTTTCAGACATCGGTTAGTACAAGAAAAAAGGATCCCCAATGGGGTACTTTGCTTTAGACGTTTTCAGCTGTAATTCTAAGTCTGGTAGCGACAGACCGACACACTTGTGTACACTTACCATAATATGTAGATTTTCGAGTGTATTCATTGATGCACTCATTACATTTGGGTAATCTGCTGGCAGGTTGCCCTCAGTCGAACTGATTAACAAAGTCTTGGGTCCCGTGTCGGTTGCCGACCCTTCTTCCATAACGTCAGGGATATAAAACATGCAGCCGATGCCATTACATCAGTTTTTCTTGCCGCAGATGTCAGGTGCCCCCCCAGATGGGGAGCAAAAAAAAAAAAAAATATATATATATATATATATATATATATATATATATATATATATACACACACACATACACACACACACACACACACACACACACACACACACACAAGTATATAATTTAAAACACAAAAAAATATACCTCCAAACAAAGGCAAATACACCCAAAAAGGTTTTTAAGCATAGTAAAAGAAAGGAGGGGTATATTAAGAAAAAAACAGGGTCTGGAGGGTGGGTAACCAAGACTGCAACAGTGAATACACTCTAACATCTACAATTTATGCTAAATGTACAAAACTGTACTATGTTCTTCGTGTTTCACTGTTGCAGTGATTACATTTGGGTAGAATCCCAAAGCTATAGTTGGGAGGATGGATTTATGCAGCATTAGGAATAGCTATAAGGTCCTGCAGGATAGCAGTAGCAAAGCCAGTTCTGGATTTAGAGAAGAGAGGTAAATGGTAATGTTTGGTGAACGTATGAACTGAGCTCCAGGTAGCAGCTTCTAGAATGTCTCTGGTAGGAACCCCCTCTGAGAAAGGCTGCAGAAGTAGATGCAGCCCTGGTGGAATGAGACCTGATCCTCTTGGGGATAGGTTTACCATGGTGCATATAGCAGAAATGAATACAATTGCTTATCCATTTGGAAATAGTCTGTTTTGAAATAGCATTTCCTCTGTCCCTGCAGCAAATGCCACCAATAGTTGTTCAGATCTTCTTAGAGATTTCGTCCTTTTTAAGTAGGATCTAAGTTGTCTGTGTACATCCAATGAATGCAGAAACCGCTCACCCTTGTTCTGTGGACTGGGGAAGAAAGTTGGCAGATGAATGGTCTGATTAAGAGCCACACTGGATACCACCTTAGGCATGAAAGATGGATTGGTCCTGAGAGCCACCCTGTCCAGATGAAAAATAATGAAAGGTTCCACTGCCATAAGAGCCTGTAATTCTGAAATCCTTCAAGCTGAAGTGACTGCTAAAAGGAAAGCTGTTTTCCCAGGAGAGAAATTTTAGGTCTGCAGTAGCAGCTGGCTCAAAAGGAGGGAGAGTGAGTTTTTCCAAAACAAAATTGAGGTCCCATGCAGGAGTTGGTGCTGTCCTGGGAGGTCTTAAATTGTTGGCCCCTCCGAGATAAGGCTTTAGCAGAGGATGAGAGAAGAGGGGAAGTTCTGTGTTGTAATTTGCTGAAATGGCAGAGGCATGGATTTTCATGGAAGAAAGAGATAGGCCCTTGTGAAGCATCTCAGTTAAGTATTGCAGAATCTGAGGAATATTGGGCATTGCTGTGCTTATTCCTTGTGAATGGTTCCAGGCACAGAATCTTTTCCATTTGTCTGCATAACATTTCCTAGTACTAGGCCTTCTAGCCTCCAAAATGACATCCATCACTGGTTTGCTTAGGGATGCCAAGGGGAAAATTAGCTGATTAGCCATGCTGCAAAATTCAAAGTTTGGAGCGGAGTGTGAAGAATTTGTTAGTTCTGCTGAGACAGTAGCTAAGGTGTCTGAGGCAGGTGCCAAGGAGGAAGGTGTGACATTGCGCAGGAGTGGGTACCAGTGTTGGCAAGGCCAGTCTGGAGCAATCATTTTTGGCTTGTCCTGTTTGACTTTTAGTAGAACTTTGCAAAGCAGAGGGGGAAAAGCATAGACTGATAGGGTTTTCCAGCTGAATAATAGAGCATCCACGTTCCAAGCTTTTCTGTGATGAATTCTTGTGCAGAATTTGTCCAACTGATAATTCTGGGGTGAGGCAACAAGATCTATGTCTGGGTTCCCCCATTTGCGTGGCAACATGTTGAAAACTTGTGGTTCCAGTTTCCATTTGTGTGGGTCCATAGATTTCTGCTTAGTTCGTCTGCCAGAGTATTTAGCTTTACTGGCAGGAATTGAGTTTGTAGTTGTATCTGATAGATCACAGCCGTGTTCCAAAATGCCATGGCTAGTCTGCAAAGGGGGTAGGAATGTGTACCCCCTTGCTCGTTTATGTACCACATGTCTATCAGTTGTCCTGGATGAAGGTAGTCCTTGAAGGCTGTCAGAGCATTCTGTGCAGTTAGCATCTCTTTCCGATCGATACGTAGGTGCATTTAATTTGGGCTCCATATGCCCTGAATGCACTTCCCTGCCAGATGAGCCCCACAAGCATAGTCTGATGCATCTGTTAGGGTTTGAGCGGCAGGGGTGGAGTGAATGGCAGTCCCTTGTTTTGGTGACAGGCCTCTGCCCACCATAGGAACTCTAGTTGCAGGCAAGGTATAATAGGAATCATTGTTTCCAGGCTGTGACAATGTTGACTCCATAAACTTTTTAAGTAGCACTGAAGTTTCCTCATATGCAGTCTTGCATATGGAATTAGAAGAATGCAGGAGGCCATGAAAGCCTGCAGAATTTGTCTTGCAGATGAGCAGGATTTTTGTGGCCAACTGTTTGAAATAAGTCATCAATTGAATTTGCTTTTCTGACATAAGGTAAGTCATCTGGGCAGTTGTATTCAAGCTTGCACCCAGGAATGTAATTTTTTGAGAGGGTACCAGTTGTGATTTCTTTTTGTTTATGGTGTACCATAGACAAGTTAGAACCCCTTTTACAAATGCCAGATGCTTTAGAAGAATGTCCTTGTTTTCCGGCTGAATTAGACAATCATCCAGGTATGGATATATTTGAATATTTCTTTGCCTGCAAAATGCAATTACTGGTGCCAGGCACTTTGTGAAGACCCTGGGCGCAGTAGATAAGCCAAAGGGCAGTGCACAGAACTGGTAATGCAAGTAGCCTGCTTTGAAGTGGAGGTATCTTCTGCAAGATTCCCTAATTGGGATATGCAGTTAAGCCTCTTAAGTCTAGAGTTACCAACCAAGCATCTTTGCCTAGCATAGGTAGTAACTGTTGAAGAGTCAGCATCTTGAATTTTGGAATGTCCAGAAATGTGTTTAGAGTGGATAAGTCCAGAATTGGATGCCATGATTTGTCTTTTCTGGGTACCAGGAAAAGTCTGGAATAGAAACCTAGCCCCTTTTCCTCTTCTGGTACTGGCTGAATAGCCCCCATGTTCATGAGGGACAGAACTTGTTTCTGGGCCTCTGCCCAATGATTTGGGGGCTATCTGCCCATCTGTTTGGGACTGGCAATGTGTGGAAGTGAAATCTGTATCCCTGGGATACTATATTTAAAACCCATTTGACCTGGGTAATAAGTTACCAGTTTCGTGCATGAAGTGCTAGTTTTTCCCACAAAGGGGCGGCTAAGAGGCAAGTGCTTGGTGATTGTAGAGGGAAGTCATTGAGACTGTTTACCATAGGGAGGTGCCTTGTTGCTTCCCGATTTGGAGGTGGAGGCACCCCATTGTTTTGTTCTAAAAGTTCCTTGTGACTGAAACCTAGAACCTTTGGAATGTCTTGATTTGACTTGAGCGGCTCTTGAGGGGACTGGAAAGGACTAATTCTTAGTAGGCCAGTGCCTACTAAATCTTGGAGGTTGCACTTGTAAGAAATATTTCACAGTTTGCATAGATTTAGCTTTATCTTCCATCTTTTTTAACATTTCTTCAGCCTTATTAAGAGACGGTCCTGTTGTAAAGGAGCATCTAACAATTTTGCTTTAACATGGTCAGGCAGAGTTTGCTCTGAGCCAAGCATGCCTTCTTAGCACAGATCCAGTTACAGCAGCCCTGCAAGAGGCCTCCAAGGAATCAAAACCACACTGCAAAATATGTTTTCCAACTTGTTCAGCTGAATGCAATAAATCCTGCAATTCATTTTCCACACAGTCAGAGATTATCATTATTTTCTGTTTAAGTAGTCCCATGATATACTGTTGATACTTAAGCATATGAAATTGATAAGTTTCCATCTAAAAGCGGTTTCCCTCATCAACCAGCACATCAACCAGCACATAAACCTGAGCCTATTCCTTTAAATCCGGTGATTTCTACCACCGAAACAGTGCAGAGTTCTTCCTCTGATGACCTCATCAACAGAAGCCCGTCCACCGATTTTGTCCTCACAGAATGCATCTGAAGCCTCGCATGTTACCACGGATATCTCCTTGCAGCGCCGGGTTGTTGTTCAAGCTGAAATACATGCCGATAATGATGCTATCGTGAGTTTACCACCTCCCTTGGATACTGCTGCCGGCTACAAGACCAATGATGTTCGGAGGAAACAATTATCCATGGATCCCTTCATTATATCGGCAGAGGATGAAGTTTTTGGTTTGGGCGATGGTTTGCCTTCTTTTCCACTCCCTTACAAACCAAACGAAAGGAGGACTTGGTCGCCTCAAGGGAGAGCGGCGAAAAGGAAGAATACAGAGGAGACTTTTCAGAATATGAAAAAGGTACCGAGACCCAAAACCTAGTTGTCAATATTTCTAAATACATTTTGAATAGCAATGAGCTTTCAGTTTTAAACAAAGGATTGGGTTTTATACCCTCTGGCTGTAGTGACTTAACTGACATTATCGTTGACATTAAGCTTTTCACAAGGAACCTGGGTTTAAAGTTAATGTTTGGTCAAGATGCTAGTGGTAGCAATGTTGTTCATAGGCCTTTTAGGAAACCATCTACTTTTATGCCTCCACAACATCCCTTATTAGAGGCTTTTGAACAGGCCTGTGAATCGGACTTGTTTGACCTTTATAATGATAAACATGCTAAGCCTAACTTTTATAACATGACTTTTGATGAGAGAGCAGCCTTAGCTGATTTGAGGTGTAATGACCAAATAGTAATCAGACAAGCGGACAAAGGTGGAGCCATCGTTATCCTTGATAAATCTGATTACTCTGACAAGATGTATTTTATGTTGGCTGACAGGGAGACATATCTCCCCATTCCCAATTGTAACTTGAATGATTTAATCAGAAAAGTACATGCTTGTTTATATGATTTATTGCTAACTAATGTCATTGATAATGACTTGTACTTATATTTGTTGGTTGACAAACCTTTAGTTCCCTCATTTAGGGGTCTTCCTAAAATCCACAAAGATGTGAAGAACCCTCCTTTAAGACCCATTGTGTCTAGTCGTGGATGGCTAACAGAACCCCTATCTATTTACCTTGACAAGCTACTCAAACCTGTTGTCTCAGATGTGGAATATGTTCTGAGAGATACACCCCACTTTTTAGAAAATTTAGCCACTTATAGTAAGTCTTCTTCCTTTAACATTCATAATGTGTTAGTTACACTTGACGTGAAGTCTTTGTTTACATCAATACTCAATGATTTTGGTATGGATTACATCAAGGCATTATTAACTCGGAAAAAAATACCAAGTAGCACAATTATTAAGTGCATGTCACTTCTTGAGATTGTTCTTGAGAACAATGTTCTCTGTTATGATGACAAATATTATTTACAAACGAAAGGGGTCGCGATGGGCACCCCGTGTGCCAACGCGTATGCCAACTTGGTGTTGGCACAATGGGAAGATCTATATGTCTTCAACACAGGCTTTGACCACATGAAACATCTTAGATATTATAATAGGTTTGTGGATGATGTTTTTTTACTTTGGGATGGTACTGTTGATCAATTGTTAGCTTTTGTGAATTACTTGAATGAGACAACTGATTTTCTATGTTTTGAGTGTTCTTATTCGATTGATGCAATTGAGTTTTTGGATGTTAGGATAACAAGGGGATCCATTGGCTTTGATACCGAGCTATTCAGGAAACCCTGTTGGAGGAACAGCCTGTTGCACCGGGACAGCATGCATCCTAGGCATGTGCATCAGAATTTAGTGAGAAATCAAACAATAAGGGTATCTAAGTTGACATCCCAAAATAGTGTTTTTGACCATCACAAATCACTACTAGCCAGGAATTTTATGTCCAGAGGCTATAATCAGACACAGGTGCATGCAGACATTGCCAGGGGTGACCGTTGTAGGGAGGATATAGGAGCACCTTTGATCAATAGGTCATATCCCCATGAACATATCAACACAACCAGTAACACAGCCACCATGAACAGGATAGTCATTCCATTTACCAACAGGAACCATCACATCTTGGATGTTCTTAATAAAAATTGGAGACTGTTGATGGTTGATGAAAGGATTAAGAGCTTAGTTGATGAGAGACCTCGAGTAGCTTACAGGAATATGCTGTCTCTTAATAGACTACTTTGCTACGACAAGGGCCACCAGAACAGTAGAACCTCAAGAACAGGCACATTTACTTGCAATTCTTGCAATCAATGCAAATACATATCTAGCTCTGATAACTTACACATCCTATAACACGACGTTCCTATAGTTTCAGACACTATGCAGATTGTAGATCCACCAACTTAGTCTATATTGCTGTTTGTCAGACCTGTAGCGTTTTTTACGTTGGTATGACAACAAGAACCCTACGGGAACGAATCAGGGAGCATCTATATGCTATTGGCAAGGGCAATACCACCAATGCCCTAGCTATGCACGTTTTAGATCAAGGATGCTCCCATAGCTTTAAGTTCCAGGTTTTGGAACTGGTGTCCGTTACTAGCCAATTGGGTAATGTAAGGAACCTTACTGAAGAAAGGGAAGCCAAATGGATACTCAAACTGCAAGCACATAGGTTTGGGTTAAATGATAGAGTGACCCTCAAGCCATTTTTAGCCAATAGACCCCTTCGACATTAGTTTATATTGTTAGTTTATTTTGCTATGTTCTTATTTTTTGTTTTTTATCCTTTTATCTGTTTTTTACTTGTATACATATACATGTTGAACATCAGTGTTCTGATTTGCTGTTTTGAATGGGAAGTGACATCAGTATGTGTATTTAAGGGGAGGTATTTTGACTATTTTTATGTCTGATGAAGCGTTTGTTATAACGCGAAAGCGCTAACACTGCAGTCGATTTATTTATTGTTATACAATAAACGTGGTTTTTACTATTTGGAGGAGAGATTTTTGTTCATGCTCTGCAGTACATGGTGCACCTTCTTGTTTTTCCATTTGTGCATCTATTTTTGTCTTTGAAGGTGCTTCACCTGGCAGGAATCATTCGTTGTTTGTATATGAAATTGACAGTTTAAAGCCCTGATTGCCAAGGTTGCAGACGTGTAAACCTTCTTACCCCATCTATCCAGCGCCCTGAAGTCTCTATCAGAAGGGGTAGGATTTTTGGTAGTAGAGGCCTTAATGCCCTTGGGACCCTGAGAAATGGTTTCAGGATCAGCAATAGGGTTTTTGAAAAGGAATTTGTGGGAGTCAGGAACCCTGTAGTATCTGTCTGGCTTACAAGGAGCCGGAGGCAGAGAATCAGGAGTCATACTAGATTCTGAAAAAGCATCAACAACAATGTCTAGCACAAGAGGTATAGCCAAAGGCCTATGCTAAGGAAGGAGAAGAAAATCCCGGTCTCTCTTTAGATTCAGAGAAATCCTGACTTTCCCAGTGGAAATGTTCTCTTAAGGCATATAAAGTTTCCCCAAAAGAAACATCCTCAGGGGGAGAAGCAGAAGGAATGGAATCTTCTGCATCAGAGTCCTCATAAGTAGGAATAGGCAAATCCTGTTCATTAGAAGAGTCAGAAGAAATAGAATCCTGTTCAGAAGATTCATAATCAAGGTCTTGCCTTGGCCTCTTGGAAGGAGGGGGTTTGCTACCCCTGATCAGAGTAATTAAATCTTCAGCCATTTTGATAATTTGTTTTTTAGGCATGGGGCCTGCACATGTGGCCCAGGCGTCATTGTTTTAGACAGAGATTTAGAATTTGCCCTTAGTTCTGAAGATGGCGACGGTCTAATATACAAATCTGTAGGCGTGAAAACACCCTCAGAAGCCGGTGCCTGCACAGCGGCTGCGGACCCATCTAAGGTAGACACATCCGCAGGTTCCATAATTGAAGCATCTCGCGGCATACTCCGTGGACTCCAAATGCGTCTCAGTAGAGACCTGCGAATTAGAAGTAGCGGGTATCAGGGGCTGCGAAAGCACCTCACTGAGTACTGGCGAACCGGCGAATGGCTTAGGAGAAGCATAGTCGATTTTGAACCTTGACTGTCTGTCTTTTTCTATGCATTTTTTTAGGTATTCCGGTAGTAGGAATGCTAACCGACGACATTTCTGGATAATTAAATCTTGAGCCAAAATATTTAGAAGCAAAAATATACTGACATTTAATTGTGTGTTGATGAAATTTAGTGCAAAACCGACAGCAAGGCACATTGTGGTCAGGGCTACAGTACAAATGAAAATCCTTATGAGGTATTTGCTTCCCACAAGTAATGCAATTATTAATTTTTACTGACACTGGTAAGGAGCAAGAAAAGGTTTCACCAATGGGGTACTTCGCTTTTAGTTTAAGACTTCGGTTCTGAAACTCGAAAACAAAAATTTCAGGAGTCTGCCGACCAGCACTTGCGAACTGCTTCTGCTTCGGGCACTGCACGGCAAGAAAGACTGATGTAATGGTGTCGGCTGAATGTTTTATACCCTGACGACTTGACGCCATGAAAGAAGGGACAGCAACTGACGCAGGACCCAAGACTTTGTTAATCAGTCCGACTGAGGGCAACCTGCCAGCAGATTACCCAAATGTAATGACTGCAACAGTGAAATACAAAGGCTTCTGCTATAGGATCCACGGCAAGAAAGACTGATGTAATGGCATCAGCTGCCTTCCTTTATAGCACTGACGACCTGACGTCAGACAGCCAGCGACGTCAGCCAACGTAGAAAAAACACGGACTCTGGTATTCGGGCCGGTGGAGGGCTACCACAGCAGGGATAACCCACAGGTGATGACTGAAATAGTGAAACAAAGAACATCTGCATTTTTTAAAATGATTAAAGAGGGCTCATAACTCATTTGTCCTGACTGATTTTTTGCCAGATATAGAAAAACAGGAAAAGCCTGCCCTCTCAACTTTAAGGGGTAGAGGGCAGGGAGTGAACTGGGTTGTGGTAGGATATTTTAAGAGAAGACAGAGGTGCTCTTTTGAGACAGAGCAGTTTCCTGCTGGGTCCCTGCTGCCATAACCCATCAGGCCTGGACTTTGGGTCAGGTTGCCACTTGTGGGAGTATCTTCTGGATTTGACTTTTCTGCTCTTGGGTTTAGACCATCAGGCATGAAAGGGCCAAGCCTTTGGAGAGAGCAGCAGGAAGTCTTTCACTTCAATGTCTACATAGTCTTCACCTTCTCCTCCAGTTTCTTAAACACTTTGTGCTTGGGCTCCAAACAGGAAATCTTTGTCCAAAGGGGGTATGAATGATTTCTGTTTTAAGATGCTTTGGCAGGGACTGTTAGCTCAGCCCAACAGGTCTCCTAATGCCTGACCCTGATGCAGCTGCCCTGCTTGATGCTTCCAAATCATCAAAACCTCATTGAAGATCGTGCTTAACAACCCGAAAAAGTACAGCTGAATAAAATTTTACCATAAAGAATAGTTGTGTAAAATCTTACTGTAACCATAGATGCCCTTCTCTATGCTGCAGTATTCTTTACACATGGGTTGCCTTTTGCCCAACGACTAGATGTCCAGCCTGTATTCAAAAGCTTATAACCATTGCCAGAATGTGGCACGTCGTATGTAGGTACCGACATCAGCCACAAAAGGACGCCCACACGTACCACCCTCAGAACAAGAAAGTCCCATGAGAAACAACAGTTCTAAGAAACAAGGAGTCATCCTAGGAAGGGACAAGTTGCAGTGGGAAGGTGGGGGGGGGTGGACAGAATACTGCAACATAGAAGAAAAGGATATCTATGGTTATAGTACAATTTTACACAACTATTCTATGTTCTTCTATTCAATGTTGCAGTATTCTTTACACATGGGAGAATGCCAAAGCTTAGTGGGAACATAGGGAGGAGGAAGGAACATAAAAAAAAAGTGAGGAATTATCCACAAATCCACACAGAAGAGCTCTAGCAAATCCTGCCCCGGACCTAGAGACAAGTGTCCAACTTGTAATGTTTGGTAAAAATATGGACTGAAGACCAAGTAGCAGCCTCCAAAATGGAATTAGTATCCAAGCTTTTAAAGAAAGCCCCCTAACGAAGCACCCAATCTGGTGGAATGAGCTCTGACAGAAGACTGATTTTCCATGAAAAACATAGCAAACACATTAGCCTTAGTAATCCAAGATGAAATAGTTTTAGAAACAGGTAAACCCAGAGCCCTGGGATGAAGAGAGAGCTGATCGGACTTCCTTATAGACTTTGTTTTGTCAAGGTAAAATCCGAGCTGTCTGTGTACATCTAAGGAATGCAAAATCCTCTCACTATGGAGGAGAAGGGAAAAAGGTGGGGAATTGGACAGACTCATTAAGAAGCAAGTCATTCACCACTTTAGGCATGAAAGAAGCATTGGTCCTCAAAGATACCCTTGTCCTTGTGGAAGACCAAGGAGGGGATGCCATAAAAGACTGAATCTCAGAAACCCTCCTAGCAGAAGTTAAGTCCACCAGAAGCACTGTTTTCAAAGTGCAAATCTTCAACGGAGCCAAGGCCGCAGGCTAAAAAGGGGCCAAAGTTAATTTCTCTAAGACTGTGGAGATCCCAAGGAGGTGGCACTGGTTCCCTGGGAGGTCTGATGTGGAGAACGCCTTTAAGGAAAAGTTTAACCTCCAATCTGGAGGCTAAAGGAGGTCTTAATGGCAGACTAGCAGAAAAGAGCAAAACAGTGGACTTTCACTGAGGAACATGACAAACCACTGTTAAGCAATTCACACAACTAAGAAAATACAACTGGAGTGTCCACAGAGAGTGGATCTATACTTCTTTTGAAGCACCAGATATAAAACCTTTTCCGTTTGGGAATGTAAGATTTCCTAATACTGTGTTTCCTAGCCTCCCGCAAAACCCTAAGCACATCCTGTGAAAAAAGGTTCCTGAAAGGAATCAGAAATTGATCACCCACAGGGTCACTGCGGTGTTGACAGATGTGGATGAATCAAGGAACCCTTTTCTTGTGCAAGTCCAGCCGGTGTGGCAACTTGTGGTGATGGCCCTTGGCTAATTGCAGAAGAGGGAACTAATGCTGTCTTGGTCAAAATGGAGTCACCAACAAGATTTTTGGTCTGTCCTGCTCAGTCTTCAGCAAGACATTTTGAATTCTGAATTAGAGGTAAGGGAGAGAATGCACAAAGAAACATCCTCTTCCATGAATTTGAACCCCATGAACCCTGAGGAAAGCAATGGCTGGGCCCAAGCACTTTGTGAAATGGAAAGACCAGAAGGGCAAATCAGAAAACTCAAAGTGCAAAGAACCCAATGATAAATGTAAGACTTTCCTGTACTGAGGGTGAATGGGGATAAGCAGATAAGCATCTGAGATCTAGGGAATCCACGAAAGACTGACGAGAAATGAGATGAAAAAGTGTGCGAAGTGAGAACATCCGGAAAGAAGGCACTACCACAAAAATGTTTAAGTGAGAGAGGTCTAGAATTGATCTCCAAGGACCATCCTTCCTCTCTGATTCAGGGGTACAGACTGAATAGTGCCTTAAGCAAGCAGCTGAGATAGGATCCGAGAAAACAGATGAAGTTGACAGGGAGGGGGCTGAGGAATCCCCATGAATGGAGGAAGCATCTTCCAAGTCAAAGTAAACTTTTTGGATGAATGGAAAAAACCCAGGCATCCTGAGTGATCTTTGCCCAGGTTGGAAAGGAAACAGGCGAAGAGAGAGAGGTGTATGACTTGGAAGAGAGGGGTGGTTGCCACAGGGAACTGGGCCTACCCTGAAAGGGCTGCTGAGTACGAGCATCAGAAGCAGTTGCTTCAGATAGGGGGGGTCTTCCTAGTAGACTTCTTAGCCCTAGCATGAGAAAAAGCAGAGGAAGAACGATCTAGTCTAACAAAAGATGTTTTGGCAGGGAAATTCCTATGTAATTTTGTAATTTGGTAAATGGTGAGAAGTGTTTTAAATCCTGCAGTTCCTTTCCTTTTTCCTATACGTCTTTAAGACTTACCTAGAGGAGCATCAAGTAACTTAGCTTTTACGTCATCAGATAATGATTGAAGCCTTAACCAGGAATGTCTCCTAAGCACAGAAGCAGCAGCCCTAGATGATGCATTTACAGCATCATAGCTGCACTTGATGGAATGTCTAACTACCCGAGAAGATGCAACCAAAAGTGAGAACACCTCTGACTTACCCTCAGAATCTGGTAACTGAGCCAAAGCCTGAGAAAGAGAAGCCAAAAAATATCTAGACATACGTGTCTGGTAGTCAATGGCTGTAAAGTACAGTTTTGTACCTACCATAAATGTAGATGTCCGAACTGGATAGCATCTGCAGTCATAACAAGTGGGTTGTCCTGTCGTCAGGCAGCCCTGCAGTCGGCCGGATTCCAAAGTCCAGGTCCGGCTTCGGCTGATGTCGCACTCCACCCGACGTCATCTCTGTTGGTCTTCGGGTATATAAGCATCAGCCGACGCCATTTTCCTCAGTGTTTCTTGCCCCAGATGCCAGTAGCCCTCTTGCAGGCTAAAATTTGGATAGATGCCAATGTTTCCAAATAGATAGAGGTAAACACAACAATAAGCATATATGTACATATATACAAACAAATACACCATAAAGACTCCCAACAGCTAGCTATTAGGAGGGTAAACACCCTAGGAGTACCACAGAGGGAAGGAGGGAGGGTAATCCTGACTGCAGATGCTATCCAGTTCGACATCTACATTTATGGTAGGTACAAAACTGTAGTATGTCCTTCATGGATGCATCTGCCCTCACACCAAGTGGGTAGAATACCATAGCCAACTAGGGAGGAGGATAAAAGTAGATTATGGTGTGTTTAGGATCCCTTGCAGTACAGCAGTGGCAAACCCTGCTCGGGATCTGGAATATAGAGGCAAATTATAATGCTTGGCAAATGTATGCACGGAGGTCCAAGTAGCCGCCTCAATAATGTCTTTGGTTGCCACTCCTCGTAAGAAGGCTGTGGTAGTGGCTGTTGCCCTTGTAGAATGAGGTCTTATGTTCTGTGGAATTGGTTTTCCATGGAAGGAGTAACAGTATCGTATGCAATTTCCTATCCATTTGGAGATTGTCTGTTTGGAAATAGCTTTTCCTTCCCTTCCTGTTGCATAGGCTACAAAAGTTGGTCAGTCTTTCTGCTATTTTTGTTCTGTCCAAGTAGTAGCGTAGCTGTCTATGTACATCCAAGGTATGCAGTATTCTTTCCCTCTGTTTTGTGGGTTGGGAAAGAAGGTAGGTAGGTGGATTGCCTGGTTTAAAGATACTCTGGATACCACCTTGGGCATAAATGTAGGATTAGTCCTCATGGACACTCTATCTTGGTGGAAGATTAGGAAGGGTTGCACTGCCATTAAGGCCTGTAGTTCTGAAACCCTCCTTGCTGAAGTAATTGCCAGTAGGAAAGCAGTTTTCCATGACAGGTGTTGTAGGTCTGCTGTTGCTGCTGGTTCAAAGGGTGATAGTGTCAACTTTTCTAGCACAAAGTTTAAATCCCAAGCTGGTAATGGTGGTTTCCTTGGAGGTTTTACATTCTTGATTCCTCTGAGGAACTGCCTGAGCAAAGGGTGCAAAAACAGGTGGATCAAAGCTGTATTCTGCTGAAATAGCTGATGCATGTATCTTGATGGAGGAGTAGGACAGGCCTGAATGAAGAAGTTTGGCCAGATACTCCAGAATGTTAGGCATATCTATGTTTGACACATCTTTTCCTCTTTCCGTACTCCAAATGACAAACCTTTTCCATTTTCCAGCATAGTTCCTTCTTGTTGAAGGTCTGCGTGCTTCAAGAATAATGTCTTTAACTCTTTGGGAAAGTTCTGGATTAGCTGCTGCTATGTGATGTTCCATGCAGTCAGTTGCAGCGTTTTAGGTTTGGATGTATGATGCTGTAGTTGTTCTGAGTTAACATCAAAGGCATCAGGGTATTGGCCACATATTGTTCGAGACATGCTCTTCAGTAGTGGGTACCAGTGTTGTCTTGGCCAGTTTGGAGCTATCAGGATTATCCTTGGACGTTCTTCCTTGATTTTTAGTAGTACCTTGTGTATCAAAGGAAGTGGTGGGAATGCATATGCTGTTAGGCCTTTCCAGTTGAAGGAGAGTGAGTCCACTTTCCATGCTAGTGGGTGGAATGTCCTTGTGCAGAATTTTTTGAGCTGGTGATTGAGAGGTGATGCGAATAGGTCTATCTGTGGCATTCCCCATTTCTTTGAGATGGTCTTGAAGATGTCCGGGTGCAGCTTCCATTCGTGGGCATCCGAAGTGGTTCTGCTTAATATGTCTGCTAGAGTATTGTCTTTCCCCGGTACAAATATTGACTGTAACTGAATGTTGTAGCTGAGTGCCAGGTTCCACAGCTCCAAGGTCATTCTGCATAGGGGGTATGAATGAGTGCCTCCCTGTTTGTTGATGTACCACATGACTGTGGTGTTGTCTGTCCTTATCATCAACTGGCCCTCTTTGAGGAATGGTTTGAACTTTTGGATTGCCAGTTTTACTGCCAGCATTTCTTTTAGATTGATGTGCAGGTGAAGTTGATCCTGTGTCCACAATCCTTGCACGCATTTGTCCAGCATGTGGGCCCCCCATCCTAGGTCTGAAGCGTCTATTGTGATGGTCTGGCTTGGTTGACATCTGCGAAAGGGTAGGCCTGGGTTTGACTGGCATGCCTGAGCCCACCATAGGAACTCCTGTTTTAAGCATGGAATTAGTGGGATTTCTGTTTCTAGACTGTGTCTGTGTTGGGACCATAAATTCTTTAGGTACCACTGTAGTTTCCTCATATGTAGTCTGGCAAATGGGACCAAGATTATGCATGATGCCATGAAGCCCAAGGCCTGCAGAACTTTTCTTGCTGTTAACTTGTTCAGTTTTGTTAGTGCCAAGAAGTACAGAGGAAGTTCTTTTGTTTTTCTGTAGTCAGGAATGCCATTTGTTGTACTGTGTCCAATTCACCAAGAATGTCCCTGTTTGGGATGGTATCAGCCTTGACTTTTGTAAATTGACTGTGTATCCCAGTCCTTGTAGCAAGTAAATGACCCTTTGTAAATCTGTTGTCAGCTTGCTTTTGTTGTCCCCTTGTAGCAGGCAGTCGCCCAGGTATGGGTAAATTTGAATTCCCTGTAGTCTGCAATGGGCGATTACTGATGCCAGGCATTTTGTGAATACTCTGGGCAGTAGATAAGCCAAAGGGCAATGCTGAGAATTGATAGTGCTCTGATCCTGCAAGAAATCTGAGGTATCTTCTGCAGATTGGTCGAATGGGGACGTGCAGGTATGCCTCCTTGAGATCTAGAGTTACCAGCCAAGACTCCTTGCCCAGCATGGGAAGAAGTTGCTGTAGGGTCAGCATTTTGAATTTTGGGACAATGATGTATGTATTTAAGGTGGACAGGTCGAGAATTGGTCTCCAACTTTTTCCTTTCTTGGAACTAGGAATAGTCTGGAATAGAACCCCTTTCCTTGTTCTGCTGTTGGCACTCTTTCCACAGCTCTCATGTTTGCTAACTCCATTATCTGGCGTAGAGCCTCTGTTTTTTGATTTGGAGGTAGATTTGGTATTCCTCTTTTGACTGGTAAAGTGTGGAAGTGAAACCGGTAACCTTGATCTATGGTTTGTAAAATCCACTTGTCTTTTGTTATGTAGTGCCAGTTCTTTGAAAATAAGGTTAACTTTCCGCCTAGAGGAGCTGCTATTTGTTCCCTGGTAGGTGGAGTTAGGATTAAGTCACTGTGGTTGTGCTGGTGTAGTGGCAGTGGCTGTGTCTGTGCCTCTGTTGTTACCTTGCCACTGTCGTCCTCTGTAGGCACCTCCTCTGGATTGGTTTCTGCCTCTGGAACGTCTATTCCTGCCCCTTTGAAATTTTGTGGAGTCAGGAAAGGACCAATTTTTGGCAGGCCAGTTCCTGCTAAACCTTGGGGGTTGAACCTGCAAGAAATCTTTAACAGTTTGAACAGATTTTGCCTTTTCTTCCATTTTCTTCATAACCTGCTGGGCAGGTGTACCAAACAAACTTGTCTTGTCCATAGGAGCATCTAGCAACTTAGCTTTAACATGATCCGTAAAGCTTGTTCCTTTAGCCATGCATGCCTTCTTATCACTGTGCCTGTCATGGCTGATCTAAATGAAGCCTCCAGTGCATCATAGCCACATTTTAAGGAATGGTTGCTAACCTGTTGTATGTTATTTACCATCTCTAATACATATTTCTTATCAAGAGATTCATCAGTGGTTAGTTTTTAGTTAACTGATCAAGCATAAACTCTTGGTATTGTATCATGTGAAACTGACAGTTTAAAGCTCTAGCTGAGAGAGTAGCTGAAGTGTAGACCTTTTACCCCATCTGTCTAATGACCTTGCTTCCCTTTCAGAAGGAATAGGGTTTTTAGCTCTGGTCGCGGCTACTGCATTGGGACCCTGGGATATAGTTTCTGGGTCTGCAAGTGGGGCCTTGTAAAGGTGGTGATGAGTATCTGGCACCCTGTAAAATCTGTCTGGTTTGGCAGGGGCTGGGGTAAAGAATCTGGAGCGGAGCAAACATCATTGAAAGCATCATCCACCACAGAGAGAACAGGAGGTATAGCTAAGGGCCTGTGCTGTGGGAGGTGCAGAAAGGTCCTAAGTCTTTTCTGGAGTCTGAAAAATCCTGTTGCTGCCATTGGAACTGTTCTCGCATGGCATGCAAGGTTTCCCCAAAGGAGAATTCTTCTGGTGGGGAAGCAGCTGGAATGGATTCTTCAGCATCAGAATCTTCAAAATTGGAGAAGGGAGCCTCTGGCTGGTCAGTTATGTCTGATTCATCAGCAGAATCATCAGAAGACACTGGCTCAGGGGGCTCTGCCCTAGGTCTCTTCTCTGGGGGCTGAGAGGCCCTGTCTGGGTGAGCTTGAGATCCTCTAATTAAAGAAATTAAATCTTCTGCCAAAGAAAGCATATGAGAACTAGAAGAGGGCCTGGATGTGGGGGGTTTAACAAGCACTGATTTAGTAGTCTTGGCTGCTTTAGCCCTGGCGAAGGCCTTAATGGACATGGCTGCTGGAGGCCTAGCAGCACCACGTGCTGGGGTAGAGACATCCAAGGGGATGGTGTCTGTTAAGTCAACCACCGTAGTGGGTAAAATTTCTGAGGTCGATTCAAGAGTTGTAGTAGGGGCCTCAGTTGTAAGAATAGGTTCAGCTGTACTTTGATCAGTTTTCTCGGTTTCGGCCGAAACCGAGACACTCGCGGTTTGCTTTACCGTGGTTTCAGCCGAAACCGCTGACCGCGAAAGTGTCGGTCTTTATCTTTGCGTTTTTTGGTAGATTGGGTAGTCGGAGGATCCGACGCATAATGTACGCAAAATCAGTACCGAAAAACTGTTCTGCAAACTCCGACCGACGCCTAAGCTCGTCGGTTGAAAGAGGCACAGGCCGAACAGGCTGCTACGTCGTGGGCTGGGCCTAAACAAGGCAGACAGTAAGAGTGGAAATCTTTATGAGGTGTTTGTTTCCCACAGGTTAAACAATTGTTAACTTTTTCTGACATCGGCTGAGGCAAGAAAGAGTCCCCAACGGGGTACTTAGCTTTAGAAGTCTTCGAAGTAGTATTCGGTAGAAGTAATCTCTGGATCCGACCGACCGGCACTTGCGAACAGCTTTTGCTTCGGGCGCCACGCGGCAAGAAAGACTGAGGAAAATGGCGTCGGCTGATGCTTATATACCCGAAGACCAACAGAGATGACGTCGGGTGGAGTGCGACATCAGCCGAAGCCGGACCCGGACTTTGGAATCCGGCCGACTGCAGGGCTGCCTGACGACAGGACAACCCACTTGTTATGACTGCAGATGCATCCATGAAGGACATCAGCTAAAGCAGAAGTAATATATACCTTCTTACCCAGTCTCAAAGATTTTGCATTCCCTATCAGAAAGAAGAAGCTTGACAGGAGATGATCAAGAAGATTTATCAGAAACAATGGAGACCACAGCTAGATCAGGAGAGGAGCACTTAGATTTTATAAAGTACCAGATGACTGCAGGTTTCTCTATCAGGCCTCTTAGGATAGGGGCTTGGGAGTCATAAGTTTTGGAAGAAGCAAAAGCATCCAGAAAGACTGGAAGAACTGGAGGAACAACAAATGGAGCAGGAACCTCCATCTGTAGCAGATCATAATAATGCTTTTGCTCCTCAGAAATCTGGGAGGAATCCCATTTGAAGAACTCCCTCATCTTATTAACTGGCTTCTCCAAAGTAAAGTTAAACTGGGGAATAGACTCTTCCTCAGGAAATGCATATTCCAGTGGGGAAGTAATCTAGGCAGAGTATACAAGGGAATCTTTATCAGAAAAGGAATCCTCAGAATCAGAGGGAAGAACCCTAGGTATAGCAGCCTGGAGAGGAGGAGGCTTCAAAGCCATCAAGGGCCTAATGAGACCCTGGGAGAAGATCCCAGACTGTGAAGTAGAAAGGACATTTGGATGCTTGGTCTTTTGTTTAAGGTATCTTTCAGTATGAGGAGACAAAGAAGAACTTGATGTAGGCCTAACGTCTGGCATAGACAGTGAAGGAGCCCTAGTCGGAATGCCAGGAACTTTGTCAGATTCCTCCAGCAGCACAACCTGCAGTTCCCCCGTCATCCGTAATGGACACCTGCATTGCCTCAGGCATACTAGGATCCTAATCCTTGGAGGCTTCCCCAGGGGTACCCACTGAAGAAATGGACCCGACCTCCAAACGGACTACCGGATCTTCACCGACCTCAAGGGGGACATCAGATATAGTAGGCGCAGCCAAAGAGGTTTCTGCTTACTCACCTTTCGCTTCAAACTCTGCTCGGCTGAAGGACCCACAGCACCTTCCATAGCATCGCTGGCAAGATGTACGAGTCGTTTATTCTCAAGATACAAATTTAAAGCATAAAGACGGCTATGTAAAGTCTTTGGCAAGAAGGCCTGACAAATAAAACAGGAACGGTAATCTTGGCTAGGCCCTAGGCAAAAAAGACAGTTCGTGGCTATCTTTATGTGGAATCAGCCTTCCACATCTACACTTGCCCTTCCTGGATGACATGAACAATAGCAAACAGTAGCGACAAAAAGAATCCCCAACGGGGTACTTATCTGAAGCTGGCAGCAACAGACAGAAACCAACTACAGACCTACACAAGTCTCAACCTTCCAAAATGGTGGCAAAAAAGTTCTGAGGGGGTATGTGGGGACGTCCTTTTGTGGCTGACCACCTACATACGACGTCCCACGTACTGGCAATGGCCATAACCTTTTCTATACAGGATGATCATTGGGTGGAAGATACCCCATATATAAAGAATACTGCAACACTGAATAGGAGGACATCGGTAGATGTCCCTCTCTTCACTGTTGCAGTAGTCATTACATTAGGGATTCCCTGCCAAGGGCGGCCCCAACATCCAACAAGTATACCCAAAGCCTTTAGGATGCTTTAAGTTGCACCATCCATCACACATATGCTCCTCACATTGCATAGGGCATAAAGGTGACATCCGGACATACCATCCTCAAAACTGAGAGCCCTAGTAGGAACGCCAGTCCAAGCAGAAGAGAGGTAATCAGCACATCCAGTACAGAAATGGATGAGGGGGTGGACGGAGGGAGTGAATACTGCAACTGTGAAGAGAAGTACCTCAACCATTATGGTAAGATTTTACCCAACTGTACTGTCTCTTTCCATTCTGCTGCTGCAGTATTCATTACAATAGGGAGTGTGCCAAAGCTTAGGGGAGGGGGGTAGCAAAGCTCTCTAGGAAGCCAATTAGGATGGCCGTGGAAAAAAAACAGCTCTAGTTCTGGAAATTCTATTCACTTGTTCTGCTTGGTAAATGTATGCACAATTGTCCAGGCAGCTGCTTCAAGAATAGAATTACTACTGAAACCCTTGAAAAAAACACCAGAAGCCACAGCTCTTGTAGAATGAATCTCAAACAGAAGGAAGGCTCTTACCATGAAAGGGATAACAAAAAGAAATAGAAGGTGTAACACATGGAGAAACTATACAGTAATAAAACAGGGGCTCAAACAGAAAAGTACAGTTGTGTACACCTACCATAAATGTAGATGTTAGAGTGTCTTCACTGTTGCAGTCATAACTGTAGGGTGTTCCTGCCGGCAGGCAGCCCGAGGCCGGCCAGAATCCCAAAGTCTGGGTCCGGCGTTGGCTATACCAGCAAGTACCCTGACGTCAGAATGCAGAGGTACATAGCTGACAGCCGACGCCATCTTCTCCAGCCTTTCTTGCCCCAGATGTCAGAAGCTCCCCAAAATATCCAAAAGGTGTCCCAAAGGAAACACAAATACACCACAAAGGAAGAGGAGATAGAACAAACAGAAAACAAGAGGGGAATGGTAGGAGGGAAACCCCGACTGCAACAGTGAAGACACTCGAACATCTACATTTATGGTAGGTGTACACAACTGTACTATGTTCTTCGTGTTTCACTGTTGCAGTCATAACTGTAGGGTGGAATCCCAAAGCTGTGAAGGAGGGTGGAGGTTATGCAGAAGGGGCAGCCAGAAGACCCTGCAAGACAGCAGAGGCAAAACCTGCCCTAGACTTAGAATACAAAGGGAGATTATAGTGCTTAGAGAAGGTATGCACTGAACTCCAAGTGGCAGCTTCCAAAATGTCCTTGGTAGGAACTCCTCTGAGAAAAGCTGCTGAAGTGGCAGCTGCCCTAGTAGAATGACTCCTAACAGTGCCTGGAATCTGTTTCCCAAAATGAGAGTAACAAAACCTTATTCCATGAGCAATCCATTTGGAAATAGTTTGTTTAGAAATAGCCTTGCCTAGAGAACTGGAGGCATAAGAGATAAGCAACTGTTCAGATTTCCTGAAATCTTTAGTTCTGTCCAGGTAAAATCGTAGTTGTCTGTGCACGTCCAATGAATGTAAAATCCTTTCCCCTTTGTTCTGAGGATTTGGAAAGAAAGTAGGAAGGTGAATAGTCTGATTTAAAGTCACTTTAGAAATCACCTTGGGCATAAATTGGTCCTCAAGGCCACCCTGTCTTGATGGAAAATAAGGTAAGGTTCCACAGCCATGAGAGCTTGCAACTCTGACACCCTTCTTGCAGAAGTCAATGCTAAAAAAATAGCTGTTTTCCAGGATAAGAACTTGATATCCGAAGCAGCAGCAGGCTCAAAGGGAGGTAAAGTAAGCTTCTCCAAAACATAATTAAGATCCCAAGCAGGAACAGGAGGAGTTCTGGGAGGTCTTAAATTCTTAGCCCCTCTCAAGAATGGTCTCACCAGTTGATGAGAAAAAATGGGGGGGGGGGGGGGTCAGTGTTGAAATGGGCCGAAATAGCAGAAGCATGAATTTTGATGGAAGAGAAAGAGAGGCCTTTAAGCAAGAGTTCAGAGAGGTAAAGTAAAATGGAGGAAATATCAGGTATAAGAGGATCAGAACCTCGATCCCACTTCCAAATACAAAATCTTTTCCATTTAGAAGCATAAGATTTTCTAGTGCTAGGACGCCTAGCTTCCAAGAGAACATCCAAAACTTGTTTGGGAAGAGCAGAAGGAATCAAAGGCCTTTGTAGAGCCAGGCTGCCAGGCAGAGAGTCTTGATTTGAGAGTGTAGCATCTGACCCTGATGTTGGGACAGAAGGGAAGGAGACAGAGGCAGAATCCAAGGAGGTTCCAAGAACAGGTGTCGTAAGGTTGGATACCAGAACTGCAGAGGCCAATTTGGAGCTATCAGAATGATAATCTTGGGTCTGTCCTGTTTTATTTTCAGTAGCACCCGAGGCAGAAGAGGAAGAGGAGGGAAGGCATATCCCGAAAGATTCCTCCAGCTGAAAGACAGGGCATCCACTTTCCATGCTGTTTTGTGGAAGGACCTGGTGCAAAACAGAGGCAACTGATTGTTGAGATGGGATGCAAACAGATCTATCTGACGACAACCCCAAACTGATGTAATCCTGCTGAATAAGTTGGGGTCCAACATCCATTCGTGAGGATGCAAAAGATTTCTGCTTAGGCTGTCTACTAAGATTTTGCTTCCCTGGGATGAATTGAGCTTGAAGATGCAGGTTCAGATTTAGAGCTGTGTCCCATAGACTCATGGCTAGTCTGCAAAGGAGGTAAGAGTGGGAGCCCCCCTGCTTGTTTATGTACCACATGACTGTGGTATTGTCTGTACGAATCAGATGATGTCCTGGTTGCAAAAATTTCTGGAAGGCTAGAAGAGCATGTTGGACTGCCAACATTTCCTTCAGGTTGATGTGCCACTGAAGATGTTTCTTTGGCCAATAGCCCTGCTGGCAGTTGTCTAGAAAATGAGCGCCCCAGGCGTAATCCGAAGCGTCTGTGGTCATGATCTGAGAAGGCTGAGGCAGACGAAAAGGGTTTCCTTCGTTTAAAGCACAGGTCCTGGACCACCAAAGGAACTCTTTTTGGAGGCAGGGAATCAGAGGTATCATTGTTTCCAGGCTGGGGTAATGCTGAGACCATACACTCTTTAGGTACCATTGAAGTTCTCTCATATGAAGCCTTGCATTTGGAATCAACAGGATGCAAGAAGCCATGTAGCCCAAAGCCTGCAGGAATTTCCTTGCAGTGAGCAGAGTCAAAGTAGCCAAGGTTTTGAAAATTGCTGCCAGATGTACTTGCTTTTCTGGAGTCAGGAAGGTCTTTTGCAAGCTTGTGTTTAGAAGAGCTCCCAAAAAGATCATTTGTTGAGAGGGGATCAAATGTGACTTTTTTTGTGTTCACTGAAAATCCCAGTAGTAGGAGGAGGCGCTGAACAAACTGCAGATGTTGAAGTAAAAGATCCTTGCTGTCCGCCTGGATAAGGCAGTCGTCCAGATAGGGGTATATTTGAATCCCCTGGAGTCTGCAATAAGCCACTACTGGAGCCAGGCACTTGGTAAAGACTCTGGGCGCAGTAGATAAGCCAAAGGGCAGTGCAGAGAATTGAAAGTGTCTCGAGCCTGCCTTGAATCTGAGGTATTTTCTGCGTTCCTGTCTGATGGGAATGTGCAAGTAGGCCTCCTTCAGGTCCAATGTTAGCATCCAAGCATCCTGACAGAGCATGGGAAGAAGTTGTTGCAGAGTAAGCATCTTGAATTTTGGAATTTCCAGAAAAGTATTTAATACTGAGAGGTCCAGAACAGGTCTTCATGCATTTTGTTTTCTTGGGACCAGGAAAAGTCTTGAATAAAAACCCTTGCCCATCTCTGGGAGTGGAACAGGTTCTATGGCTCCCATGGCCAATAAAGCGTCCACCTGATTTAAGGCCTCTGACCACTGATGTTTTGGCAGATCTGGCCAACCGTAACACCTTGGCAAAGTATGAAAGTGGAATTTGTAGCCTTTTAAAATCACATCTAAAACCCATTTGTCCTGGGTTATATGCGTCCAATTTTGGTAAAAAAGAGATAGGTTTCCTCCGAGAGGAGCTTCCATGCAAGAAGGACCTGTAGCCCAACAGAGGGAGTCATTGGGTCTGCTTCCTTTGTGATTGAGGTCTGTCTTCTCCCCTTCTAGGTGAAGCAGCAGTCCACTGTCTGGACCTATAAGAGGCCTGTGTCCGGCCTCTAGACCATCTATATCTTCCCTTTTGAGGCCTGTCAGAAGTGGGAAAAGACCAATTTTTGGAGGGCCAATTTCTAGAAAATCTAGGAGGCTGAACTTGTAAAAAATCTTTGACAGTCTGCATAGATTTTGCTTTTTCCTCCATCTTTTTAATAACCTCCTCAGCCTTAGATCCAAACTACACATCATGTTGAACTGGGGCATCTAACAGTTTCGCCTTAACCTGCTCAGGTAAATTCTGCTCTCGAAGCCAAGCATGTCTCCTTATAACAGTACCAGAGGCTGCAGCCCTGCAAGAAGCTTCCAAGGCATCAAAACCACAATGTAAACTATGTTTGCTAACTTGTTCAGTTGCATGCAAAACATCCTGTAATTCCTTGTCCTCTGCACATGCAGGAAAGGTAGAAAGCCTTTGCTTTAAAACAGACAAAAGAAATTGCTGATACTTGAACATATGAAACTGGCAATTTAAAGCTCTAATAGAAAGAGTAGCAGAAGTATAAACCTTTTTGCCCCACCTATCCAAGGCACGAGAATCCTTTTCAGAGGGAATAGGATTTTTAGATGAAGCGGCCTTAGCAGCTTTAAAACCCTGAGAAATAGTTTCTGGATCTGCAGAAGGGTTCTTAAATAGGAATTGATGGGAATCAGGGACTCTAAAATCTATCAGGCTTAGAAGGAGCAGGCGGCAAGGAATCAGGATTCAGGTTAGCTTCCAAAAAAGCATCATCCACAATGTCAAGCACAGGAGGAATAGCCAAAGGTCTGTGTTGAGGGAGAAGGAGAAATTCTCTGAGTCTCTTTTTGGAGGCAGAATAATCCTGACCTTCCCAAAGAAAATGCTCCCTCATCTCATGTAAAGTTTCCCCAAAAGAGAAATCTTCAGGGGGAGAAGCAGAGGGAATGGAGTCCTCTGCATCTGAATCCTCATAAGGAGGAAAACAGAAATCCTGGTCAGAGGAAGAGACAGAAGACACAGAAGCCTGGTCAGAGGAATCATAAGGTAAATCCTGTCTAGGCCTTTTTTCAGGAGGAGGGTGAGAACCCCTAATCATTGTAAGTAAATCCTCAGCCATCCGTAGTAATTGTTTCTGGGACTTGGGGGCTGAATCCGAAGCAGCTGAAGTAGAAACCCTTGGTTTTTCAGGAGTTTTTGTATTTGCCTTTGACTTTGTTGAAATAGTTATATGTGAAGGCCTGAAAACTCCCTCAGAAGCCGGTACATGCACAGCGGTTCCGGACCCATCTGAAGGAGCGACGTCCGAAGGTCCTGCAGCAGATAAAATATTAGGCCTAGATGGCTCCCCATGGGAGTCCGTGTCGGCCATCGGTTCAGAAGTGGCGGACGACAGGGGCTGCAAAAGCGCCTGACGACCGCCGAACTCAAAGCTGGCTCCGGCTGCGAAGAATCCTGTTTGGACCTCGGAGGCCTATCCTTGTCCTTGCGTTTCTTTTGAATTCCGGTTGTCGGTAAAGTATCCGACGACATCCTGTAATTAAATCATCTACCGAAATAGTTCAAGGCCCAATCGTACCTACGCTTGATAGTACGAGAATTAAACCTAGCACAGAACCGACAACAAGAAACGTCGTGGTCAGGGCCTATGCAAGGTAGACAGTAAGAGTGGAAATCTTTGAGGTATTTGTTTTCCACACGATATACAATTATTAACTTTTTCTGACATCGGAGGAGCAAGAAAAAGTTTCAACGGGGTACTTAGCTTGAGAAGAGAAGTTGAAAACTTCGGACCGAAGTCAATCAAAGCACGTTGTTCTGAATACGCCAACCAACGACTTGCGAGCTGCTTTCCACCGCACGGCAAGAAAGACTGGAGAAGATGGCGTCGGCTGTCAGCTATGTACCTCTGCGTTCTGACGTCAGGGTACTTGCTGGTACAGCCGATGCCGGACCCAGACTTTGGGATTCTGGCCGACCTCGGGCTGCCTGCCGGCAGGAACACCCTACAGTTATGACTGCAACAGTGAAACACGAAGAACATCTACTGTTCCATACAAAAACTTCATAAGGTCACTCCCAAAGACATGGATGGGAGAAGGGGGGAGGGAAGTTTAGGAAGAATGAAAATGGTCAACACAGATGCACAGCTATGTTGAGTGCATAACTTTTATATCTGATATTGTTATAACTTGTATATCTGATATGATCATTTTCATTCATTTCTCAATTAATGGGACAAAGTCCTCAGCTACAATAACCTTGGGTGGCCCTCATGGAAGGATGTTCCGGAGAACTACAGAACCAAATGTAGCCTTGTTTCTGGAGACTATATCCAATTTGTAATGAGCACTATCTGTATAAGCATTAAACCAAGTGGCTGCTGTGCAAATATCAACAGACGATCTGGCACAAAACGCAGCTGATGTATCCACAGACTTAGTTGAGTGTGTTTTTGGAGTTATGAGAAGGTTAAAACCTCTCTGAGAGTAAGCATAAAAAATACAATCTGTTATCTATTTGGCTACGGTAATTTTGGATACTCGTTTTCCCAGTTTGTTACTGGAAAAGGAAACTACTCAGTTTCTCAATTATTTCATCCTATGAAGATAAAAACAAAGTTGCTTATGTACATCTAAAAGGTGAAGCATGTGTTCTCCCTTGTCAAATTTAAAGAAGAAAACTGGCAAACAGATAATATGACTGATGTTTGTTTTAGGTAAGTTTGGGTGGAAAGGAAGGATTACTATGTAAAGTAACCCTATTTTTTTATGGAAAATCAAATAGAGCAGTTTTGAAGTGCTTGGAGTTCTGAAACTCACATCACACAAGTTATAACCACAAGAAAGGAATTTTAGGTCCAACTTAGTCAAGGCTCAAAGGGAGACCGCACTTAACTCTAACACAAAGATACCAAAGAGGAGTGGGATCCTTTACTGGAGGTCTAAGCAAAAAGGTACCTTTAAGGAATGCTTTACATAACTTGGATGAAGCTAAAGGGGAAGCATTACCTCCACATTGGTAGTTACAGATGGCTGCCAGCTGAACTTTGATGGTGTAGAAACTAGCACCACTTTGAAAAATCAAAGCAAGAAAATCTAAAAGCAGGAATTGCAATGGTGAAAGGATCCAACTCCTCCTGCTGTGCCCAAAAAGAAAATCTTTTCATTTCCTCTTATAAATCTTCATTGCAGAAGGATTATGTGATGAAAATAAAATTTAGCTAACAGAAGAAAGCCTGGAATGCGTAGCTATTATTGGAATTGCAGAAACCATATGGTCAATCTGAGGCCTGTAATGTCTAGAAGAGTCATCCCTGACAGACGTGAGAGTAGATCTCGAATGGGGTCCAGTGTCCAAGGGGGGCATAGTAGATGAAACCATAGGAAGAGGAACAAAACTTGCAGAAGCCACAAGGGGGCAATAAGGATTACCTTGTTCTTCAACCGGAGTGCTAAGAAATTTGGGGATTAAAGGTGGGGAGGATAAGAATATAGGAGCCCGGAGGGCCAAGCGTGGACTACAGCATCTTTCAGTGACTGCTCCTGAGGGGGGATTAGAGCAAAAAGCCTGCTGCAGTTGTTGTTGAGGGGAGATGCAAACTAGTATATACTATCTGGGGACCATGTGCCTTGAACAGCCCATTCCAAGAAATGCCCCACCCAATTGGGAGGCATCCATGGTCAACATGGTATTTGGGGGAGGAAGGAAAAAGGGATGTCCCTGACAAACTTCGCTGGATTGAGTCAACCACAGTAGGGAGTCTCTGCAGACTCAAAACAGTTTTACAGGATGCTGCAAAGGTAGTCCAAGAATGTACCACTGTAGAGATAGAGTCTACTGCATGGTTTGCATGTGAAGACGAGAGGTAGGTAAAGTACAGTTTTGTACCTACCATAAATGTAGATGTTCGAGGATTCCCTTGCTGCAGTCCTGACTATAGGGTATAGTCCGCGTCCCAGTCGGCCCGAATACCAGAGTATAAGGCTGACGTCGGTCATGGCGCCTTAGACAGGGTACTAATGCGCATGACCGACGTCATTTCCTCAGTCTTTTCTTGCCCCAGATGTCAGAAGACCCAAAAACAACCTGCACCAAAAAACATGTACAATATATACAGCAATATATACAAAAAATATAAGCATGTAAACTCACCTACACAACCACCCTGAAACACAGAGGGAAGGAGGGAGGGTAAATTGGACTGCAAGGGAATCCTCTCACATCTACATTTATGGTAGGTACAAAACTGTACTATGTTCTTCGTCTTCCCTTGCTGCAGTCCTGACTATTGGGTAGAATCCCAAAGCAGAGGTAAGGGAGGCTGGCAAATTATAAAGTAGCAGGAGCTGACAACATGCCTTGTAAAACAGCTGTGGCAAAACCAGCCCTAGTCTTAGAGTATATAGGCAGGTGATAATGCCTAGAGAAAGTATGCACTGAACTCCAAGTAGCTGCTTCCAGAATATCCTTAGTTGCCACCCCTTAGAAATGCTGTTGAAGTGGCAGTAGCCCTAGTGGAATGAGGCCTAATCCCAGCTGGAACCTCTTTGCCATGATGGGAATAACAAAATGCAATGCAAAAGCCAATCCACCTAGAAATAGTTTGTTTTGACACAGGCTTGCCCTGTGAACTCAAAGCAAAGAAACAAGTAACTGCTGAGACTGCCTAAAATCTTTAGTCCTGCTCAAATAATAACGCAATTGCCTGTGTACATCTAAAGTGTGCAAAATCTTTTCCCCTTTATTTTGAGGATCTGCAAAAACGTAGGCAAATGAATAGTTTGGTTTAAAGCCACACTAGAAACCACCTTAGGCATAAAGGAAGGATTAGTACGTAATGAAACCCTGTCCTTATGGAAAACCAAAAAGGACTCTACTGCCATAAGGGCCTGCAACTCAGACACCCTTCTTGCAGAAGTAATAGCCAACAGAAAAGCAGTCTTCCATGACAAATATTTCAATTCAGCAGTAGCTGCAGGCTCAAAAGGTTGTAGAGTAAGTTTTTCCAACACAAAATTGAGATCCCAAGCAGGAGTAGGAGCTCTACGTGGGGGTCTTATATTCTTTGCCCCTCTAAGAAACTGCTTGAACAAAGGATGAAACAAAGGTGGGTCACAATCATAGTGAGCTGAAATTGCTGCAGCATGAATCTTTATGGAAGAGAAGGACAAACCTTTGTCCAATAATTCAGTAAGATATTGAAGAGCCACACTCAAATTAGGCTCTGAAATCTCCAAATTCTTTGCTGTACTCCAAAATAAAAATCTCTTCCATTTTTCTGCGTACACTCTCCTAGTACTAGGCCTTCTAGCTTCCATAATCACATTTAAAACTTGTTGAGGAAGCTGAGACCTGCTGTGCTTCAACACAGAATATGCCAAGCTGTGAGATGAAGAGATTGAAGCTTGACATTGAGCAGATGACCGTCCTTCTGAGATAACAGATGAGGAATCAGAGGTAAAGGCCATGGAGGCTTCTTTACAAGACTCCTTAGAAGTGGGTACCAGTGTTGCCGAGGCCAATCTGGAGCTATCAAAATCATCCTTGGCCTGTCTTGTCTGACCTTTAATAATACCTTTGGAAGAAGAGGCAGAGGTGGAAAGGCATAGACATGAAGGTTTTTCCAACTGAAAGACAGAGCATCCACTTTCCAAGCTGTGTGATGAAACCCCTTTGTGCAATACTTTGGCAGCTGGTGGTTTAGTGGAGAAGCGAACAGATCTATGTCTGGAGTTCCCCATGACACTGTCAATTTCTGAAATACATGAAGATCCAGTTTCCACTGTGGGGATCCATGATTTGTCTGCTTAATACATCTGCTAGGGAGTTCTGTGCTCCTGGCAGAAACCTTGCCTGAAGAGTCAGTTGCAGGCTTAACGCAGTCTCCCATAAAATCATTGCTTGCCTGCATAGAGGATAAGAATGTGTTCCCCTTGCTTGTTGATGTACCACATGACAGTTGTGTTGTCTGTTAGAATCAACACCTGCCCTGGAAGAAGTAACTCCTTGAACGCCATCAATGCAAACTGGACTGCTAACATCTCCTTCATGTTGATATGTAGATGCTGTAGTCTGGCAGGCCACTTGTCTTGTATCCACTTTCCATTTAGATGAGCTCCCAAGCAGTGTCCGAGGCATCTGTCGTTAAAATCTGACTTCGCTCTGGCCGGGTCACAGAGAGTCCCTTGTTTAGGTGACATTCCTGAGCCCACCACAAGAATTCCTTTTGAAGGCAAGGTATTATATGAATGACAGTGTCGAAATCTTGGCAGTGCTGTGTCCATACATTTTGAGATACCATTGCAGCTTCCTCATATGCAGTTTGGCATTGGGAAGCACCAGAATACAAGATGCCATGAACCCTAATGCTTGAAGGACTGTCCTTGCAGTCAGCACGGACTGATGAGATAGTTGATGGAAGTAAAGTGACAGACTCTTTTGTTTGTCCGGGGTTAAAAAGGCCATCTGGGCTGCTGTATTCAGTCTCACACCCAGAAAGCACATGTCTTGAGAGGGTACTAGACTGGACTTTATTTCGCTCACAGAATACCCTAGGCATCTTAGCACTGCTATCACATATTCCAGATGCTGTACAAGGTCAACCTTTTCTTGATCCAAAATCAGGCAGTCGCCCAAGTAAGGATAGATTTGAATGCCTTGAAGCCTGAAGTAAGCTATCACTGGAGCCAGAACCTTGTGAATACTCTGGGCGCAGTAGATAAGCCAAAGGGCAATGCAGAGAACTGATAATGAAAATCTCCAGTTCGAATCGCAGATACTTTCTGCAACTTAGCCTTATAGGCACATGAAGGTAGGCTTCCTTGAGATCCAAAGTTACCATCCAGTGATCCTTGCCCAGCAGAGGTAACAGTTGCTGTAACGTCAACATCTTGAACTTGGGAATGTCCAGATAAGTGTTGAGGATAGATAGATCCAAAATTGGTCTCCACGGAACAGGCGAGAATAAAATCGAAGCCCTTTCTGATACAGGGACTGGCTGAATGGCCCTATCTGGAGTAACTGAGAAACTTGCTTGTGAGCCTCTATTCTTTGTGGAGGAGGAACATCTGGCATGCCTTTGAAAGGGGCATTGTGTGGAAATAAAATCTGTAACCGTGATGAATGATATCCAGCACCCATCTGTCTTGAGTGATTAAATCCCAATTTTCTTTGAAAAGAGACAATCTTCCTCCCAAAGGAGCTGCCAGGAGTCCACTGGCAGCTGAAAAGGCAGGTCATTGGTTCTGCAAGGACTGACCCCTGCCCTCACCAGAAGTCTGAGCAGGTGAACTGTCTGATCTAGGCCTAAACGAACCTTGAGCCCTGCCCCTACCACGCCTAGACCTACCCCTAGACTGGGAACCATAAGCAGGATATGTCCACCCTTAGCAGGCCAATTTCTACTAAACTTCGAGGCTGCACCTGCAAAATCTTTAACAGTCTGCATAGACTTAGCTTTGTCCTCCATTTTCTTTAAAACTGCTTCCACAGGCGGTCCAAACAACACATCAGACTGTAAAGGAGCATCCAAAATCCTGGTCTTAACATGCTCAGCTAAATTCTGATCCTTCAACCAGGCATGTCTGCGTAGAACAGAACTAGTAGCAGCCACCCTCGAGGAGGCCTGAACAGCATCAAAACCACACTGCAAAGAATGCTTACCCACTTGTTCAGACACATGAACCAAATCCAGCAATTCTTTACACTCAATACCTTCCGCCAAAGCATCCACCTTAGATTTCAATTGTGAAAGGAGATAATTCTGATATTTCAGCATATGAAACTGACAATTCAACGCCCTCATGGCTAGAGTGGAAGAAGTATATACTTTCTTACCCCACCTATCCAAAGCCCTTGCCTCTTTATCAGAGGGTACAGGATTTTTAACCACAGAAGCTTTAACACCTTTAGGCCCCTGAGAAACAGTTTCTGGGTCCGCCTGGGACTCTTAAACAAATACTTATGAGCTTCGGGCACCCTATAATACCTATCAGGCTTAACAGGAGCAGGAGGCAAGGAGTCAGGGTTCAGGGAAGCCTCTGCAAAAACATCCTCCACCACATTCAACACAGGAGGAATAGCTAAGGGCCTATGCTGGGGTAAAACAAGAATTCCCTAAGCCTTTTCCTGGAATCAGAGTAATCCTGGCCTTCCCATTTAAAGTGCTCCCTCATGGAGTGAAGAGTCTCTGAAAATGAAAAATCCTCAGGAGGAGAAGCTGTAGGAGTGGAATCATCCACATCAGAATCAGAATAAGCAGGAAACTCTTGCAAGTCTTCACAGAAGACTCTGAAGCCTGTGAACACTGTTCAAAACTATCAAACTCCTGTTCCACCCTAGGCCTCTTATCAGGCGGGGCATAGAACCTCTAATCAGAGTAATCAAATCTTCTGCCATTTTAAGCATATGTTTCTTAGGCACAGAGCCTATGCTAGGAGAAGCCCCAGAAGCTGAACTTGGCCTACCTCTAAAAGAAGCTTTGGCAACAGAAGGAGGCCCTAACTACCTTGGGAAGAGGGAAGAACAGTTACCTGAGAAGCCCCTCAGCCTACCTCCTGAGAGGGCCCATCCTGTAACAGTAAAGTATCTGCCTGAGACTCCATAGAGACTCCTGGCAAAACCTCTGGCTCCTGAGCCTTCTAAAGAACAGCGTCCGGGACTGCGGTTCCTCACCCTAGGCTTCACTGTTTTGTCCTTGCGCTTCTTGGATGAAGGGCGCCGGAGCATCCGATCCATATTATAATTACCAGCTTCCCAAACACTAACCTAGCACAATCAAGCCTCCTCTTAATAGTGCTTGTTAAATCTAGCACAAGAGCTGCAACCAACAACTGCGTGCTCAGGCTCTAAACAAGGTATACACAATGTATGATAATCCCTATGCGGTATCTGCTTCCCACAAGAAATACAGTTATTCACTTTTTCTGACATCCGTTAAATACTGAGGCAAGAAAAACAAAATGTTCTAGCGGGTACTTACTTTAACTCTGTTTTCGTCCTGACGAAAACCCGAAAAAAAAATCTCAGACGCCAACCTGCACTCGCAAAATTGCTTCTGCATCGGACCATGCGCAAAAAGACTGAGGAATGATCGTGGTCATGCGATAGAAATACTGGACGTACTGATCGTCAGTCTCTAAAGCCATGACCGGCGTCCTTATACTCTGGTATTTTCCGGCTGGAATGGATGACGCCGGTCATGCGATTTAGTACCCTGCATGGACGCGCCAGTAAAATGCGCCGACCGACGCGCCAGCCTGGTGGTGGTATTGGGGCCACTGGACTATATACCCTATAGTCAGGACTGCAGCAAGGGAAGACGAAGAACATCCAAGATAATCATTGCAGTCACTGAGCTTAAAGCTTAAAGAACCATTTTTTGCTGGGGGAGAGGAGTGACAAAGAATATGTCTGACATGCAATCTCAATTTAAGATTCCTGCTTTGTGGTAAAAGAGCAAGACGATTATCTAGGCAAGCCTCTATAAACTCCAGGACTTGAACTGGTTGAAGATGGGACTTTCAAGTTCGACTGCGATTCCTAGGAAATGAGAACTGGATTAAATAATCCTTGGCTTTTACTGAGAGATGTCTGGTTTACAGGAGGTTAACCAGGCTTGCGGCCCTAAAGCCTTTACAAGCCTAGCCTTAATTCCAAGTACCCCCATTTGTTCTTTTTGGGTAGTTCAAAGAATTAAATTACACCAGCTACCCCCTGTCCACAAGGGACATGGGTGCCACCCCAGGGGCAAATTTGTGATCTCCCATCCAATTATCTTGGTTGCATTTGAACAGGATCAGTGAGGAGCTCTGTTTTACATGAATAGGAAATCTATTCCAGAGAATCTGCAGTCTCTGGGAGTCTTCTTCCTCTCCAGCATGTCCTGTTAATGTCACAAGCCAGGTTGAGATCCCTACAGCAAATGACTGTTGTGCAATCTGACTTGCGGATGTGCAGCATTTCCATTAGGACATGATTGGAGATTGCCCTATAGGCCAGGCACAAGGTGTCTTAGCAGCCTACGAGATACAGAGTAAAGTCACAGGGTTTTCAGCCAGTCCATGTAGACCACAGCTTGGAGTTCCTGTTTTTTCTTAGTGAAAAACCTCTGTGGTCTCTCCAGCTGCTGCTGCAGGTGTCTGGTGAGGTACATGCAAAAGGGTGCATTATACTCTATTACTGGTATAAAGAGGAAAGAGTACAGTAGATTTGTAACATACCTGGATGCTATGCCCTTGCTTATGAGGTGCACTACCTAGAAGGCTTTCCTTACCATTGTGAAAACTTGGTGGTTGAAGTTCAGACCCCTATCAACCTGTTTCCAAGTCTCACACCACTCGGTTGGAACTCAGGGGTGTGCTGTCAATATTGTAATTTGTAGGGAATCCCATTTTGCCAAAAGGAATAATACATTTTTTTGCATTTAGTTTTAGACCATGGCTTTGGCACAAATCATTTGTGTTAACCCTTGTAATATGTTGACATTGTTGGGGGACTCGACTGCTCCCAGACTGCAATCAGCAAACTTGGTGAAGCCAGAGGCCATCTGCTTTGGCCTGGACTTCTGAGAACTAGATGCCAAACAGTAAAGGGCCCAGCACAGACCCCTGTGGTACTCCACTGGTGATGGGTCTACTGGTGCAGGTAGTCTCACCAATTTTGACAGTGTGTTTTGTCGGTGAGCCAACTAGCTACCCATCTAGTAATGCAAGCTGAGAGGGTTTCTCAACAATGCCAGAGTATGGGATTGTTTCAAAAGCCATTGCAAGGTCAAGAAACGCTATGCGCACTGTCTTACCTTACTCTATGGCTTTGGTGACATTCTCAAAGAAGTCTACCAGGTTTAATAAGCATGATCTACCCTTAAAGCCAAACTGGGTTGGGTCCAGCCTTTGGAGGTCACCTATGTCCTTGTTGAGAAGGTATATGACAATTCTTTACATGGCTCTGCAGATCAGGCTGGTTAGACTCACGGGTCTGTAGCTCCAAGGGTCAGGTGATGCGCTCCCCCCCCCCCGTTTGTGCAAGGGAATTGTTGTTCTCCATTTTGCAGAATATAGCCGTTTCTCAAGCTATGATTAAAGAGAACACCAAGTGGGTCTGCTAGGTCTTATTTAGATTAAACAACCTGGGATATTACTTGGTCCCACTTAGGCCGTATTTTGGCCTTGGTGAGTGCAGAGGTGACCTGTTTACTAGAAATACTAGGCAGAGGACTGGTGTCCGGTACGCTTTGGGATATGGTGCATAGGTTCATAGAATAGTACTAAGCAAACTGCCCTTGTGGGCCATTTTAAGCCTATCCAATTATCCCATGTGAGAATAAAACCCTGTACCTTGCTGTCTGTTAAAGTAAACACCTTAACCATTACACCAACCTCCCACCCCTGGTAGGTGGGGGATAGATGGGTGACGTTTGCACTGAGTCAGCTAGCAGGTTGGCGATACCTTTTGATGTAGTAAGAGTGATCCCATCTACAACCAGTTCAGCACATAGTTGAACATTTCTTTTGAGAGTTCAGACGTAGTTAAAGAATGCATTATGAGTATCCTTGGCTAGGGGTGCCATTTTAGTTTGATAATTTGCTTTAGAACACTTTACAAGACTTCTGATTTTCTTGTTTAGGCTTAGGAGGGAACTCGTCCTCTGCAGATTGATATCCCTCTTGCTTTTGCATAACAGTTTCTTCCTCTTGTTATATAGTCTGTTTATACTTGAAGTCCACCACAGTGGCTTGTTTTTACGGAAAGACGTGGTTTTGATCCAGTCAGGTACAACAAAGTTTATGCAGTCGTGCAAGTATTTGTACAGGGCATCTTTATACACTGCTGCATAGTGATCACTGATGTCTGTGACTGCAGGTGGTATGAAGCTTTTTATACCACTGGTTAGTAGGCTGTAGTTAGCTTTGGTAAAGTTTTTTTTTTTTTCTCACAATTTTTGTTCCTGGGAGGTGTCAGTTCCAGCAGTTACTTCAAACAAGACTGATCTGTGGTCTGACCTAACCAAGGGGGCATTACACACATGGGGAAGTACAGTGACCCCCCCCCCAATGTTGGCGAGTACTATATCCAGAACATTACAGCCCCTAGTGTGGGGGGGTGCAGACTATCTGTTCCAGAGGATGTGCGTTAAAGTCCAGGAACCTCTGGATGAGCGTGTTTTCATTCATGTCCATCCCTAGGTCTACTGAAGGATCGCTGAAATCTCCCATGACTAAGGTGTTGGGCTGCATGGCAACGGATTCCAGTAAATTGAGGTAGACTGTGTGCTTACCCTGGTTCATGGTGGGGAATCTATGAATAAAAATGATGTAGTATGGTACTTTCCCAGTAGTTAACTGGACATGGAGTAGTTTGAGAGAATCATCGTATCTGACCAGTCCGGAAGTGTATTTCGTTTTAATGAAGATGGATAGACCACCACCTTTGGTTCCTTCACATTCATTTTGAGGCCTGAATGTGTGGAAGACATTGTAGTCTGGCATGGCCAGGATGCTCTCAGTGGCCTTGAACCAGGACTCAGTAACTGCACACACATCAGCATCTTCCAAGGTGAAGAGTGCTTCCAGGGAGTGCAGTTTCGTGTCTAAAAACTCTTAGCATTAAGCAGCACAACCCTGAGTTTGTCTCAATTAGATTTTGTTACGTTGGAAAATTTGTTCGGACATTGCCTAAAAAAGGCACTATGGGTGAGGCAAGGGCCTTTACCAGCATCCAAAGGCACAGGGTGGACAGATGTAGACAAACTCTAGCAAAACAGCAAGGTCTGTGTACAATATCCTCTCGGGCTGACAAATACTGGATCTCCCTGGACTGACACCAGAAGCTAAGCCAATTGCTTAAGTCAATCATTTTTTGTTTATATTTTGGCATCATCCTGGGTGAGAGAAGGATACTGCTTAGGGCTAAGGATATACCTGTCTGGGACACAATCTGAGACTTCAGTCATGTCTCTCTTTATATAATCCAGTACAGGTACTTCTCAAGTCACTCACTCAAACATGGACTATGACAGACTCATAACGATATTTGTTGAGTGGCTTGAGTGCATGGATGACTTGTCAGATCCTGGAACCTGATAGGTAGCTAACAGTAACCTTTAACCAGTCTGGTGAGAGGAACATGTGTGTCTCACTATGCAGTCACCAGTGACCAAGAGATCTGATGCATCTTGCCTTTGGAGCTTACTTGTTGAGACACGAACGTGTGTGTGTGTGTGTTGATAAGTCTAGTGGTTTCTTTTTGCTTAGTGGTGAGCGTGGGTAGTGTGCTTTTGGGAGGTTTCTGTTCTTTTGGTAGGCTTTTAGAGAGTACCTCCAGGTATGTGGGTTTGTGCCGTGACCTTATTTTGTGAGAAGTGAAGCATGTGTGCTGACAACCTGTTAGATGTCTAATTTGTTTTTATGCAAGAGAAACGACTCCAATCACCATGATCTTCTTTTGGCTGTTCCCGTTATGGGTCGCCACAGTGGATCATCTGTTTCCATTTCTTCCTGTCCTCTGCATCTTGCTCTGTCACACCAACCGCCTGCATGTCCTCTCTCACCACATCCATAAACCTTATGTTAGGGCTTCCTCTTCCCTGGCAGCTCCAGCCTTAGCATCTTTTTCCTAATATACCCAGCATCCCTCCTCAGCACATGTCCAAACCAACGCTATCTCGCCTCTCTTGCTTTGTCTCCAAACTGTCCAACCTGAGATGACCCTCTAATATACTGATTCCTAATCCTGTCCATCCTAGTCACACCCAGTGCAAATCTTAACATCTTTACCTCTGCCACACATCCAGCTCTGACTCCTGCCTTTTTGTAAATGCCACCGTCTCCAACCCATGTAACACAGCTGGTCTCACTATCCTCTTGTAGACCTTCCCTTTCACTCTTACTGGTACCAGTCTGTCACAAATCAATCCTAACACTTTTCCACCCATTCCACCCTGCCTGTAGTCTCTTCTTCACCCCTCTTCCACACTCACCATTACTCTGAACTGTTGACCCCAAGTACTTAAACTCATCCACCTTTACCAACTCTACTCCCTGCATTCTCACCATTCCTCTACCCTCCCTCTGATTTACACACACATTCTGTCTTAGCCCTGCTGGCCTTCATTCCTCTCCTCTCTAGAGCATATCTCCACTTCTCCAGGGTCTCCTCAACCTGGTCCCTACTCTCACTACAGATCACGTCATCTGCAAACATCATAGTCCATGGGGCCTCCTGTCTGATCTCATCTGTCAACCTGTCCATCACCACTGCAAATAAAAAAGGGCTCAGAGCTGATCCTTGATGTAATCCCACCTCCACCTTAAACGTATCTGTCACTCCCACCGCAGTCCTCACCACTGTCACACTACCCTCGCACATATCCTATACCACTCTTACATACTTCTCTGCCACTCCCAACTTCCTCATACAATACCACAACTCCTCTCTATGCACCCTGTCATATGCTTTCTCTAAGTCCACAGAGACGCAATGCAACTCCTTCTGACCTTTTCTGCATTTCTCCAACAACACTCTCAGAGCAAACATTGCATCTGCCATGCTCTTTCCTGGCATGAAACCATACTGCTGACCACTAGTCATCATCTTCCTTCTTAACCTAGCTTCTACTACTCTTTCCCATAACTTCAAGCTGTGACTGATCAATTTTATCCCTCTGTAGTTACTGCAGCTCTGCGCATCACCCTTATTCTTAAAGATAGTTACCAAAACACTTTCTCCACTCCTCAGGCATCCTCTGACTTTCCAAAATGTCATTAAACAATCTAGTTAAAAATTCCCACGGCCATTTCTCCTAAGCACCTCCATGCTTCCACTGGCATGTCATCTGGGCCAACAGCCTTTCCATTCTTCATCCTCTTCATAGCTCTCCTTACTTCCTCCTTGCTAATCTGTTTCACTTCCTGATTCACTGTCCCCACATCATCCAACCTTCTCTCTCTCTCACACATTCGCTTCATTCATCAGCCCCTCAAAGTACTCTTTCCATCTACTCAACAACAATCTCCTCACTTGGGAGTACATTTCGCTCACTATCCTTTATCACCCTTACCTGCTGCACATCTTCCCCAGCTCTGTCCAGCCAATTGGTACAGGTTCTTTTCTCCCTCTTTAGTGTCCAGTCTCTCATACAACTCTCCATAAGCCTTATCCTTAACCTTCGCCACCTCTTTTTGCCATGTACCTCATCTCCTTATACTCATGTCTACTTTCTTCATCTCTCTGACAGTCCCACTTCTTCGCCAGCCTCTTTCTCTGTATACTCTCCTGTATTTCCTCATTCCACCACCAGGTCCCCTTGTCCTCCTTCCTCTGTCCAGATGTCACACCAAGTACCTTTCTAGCAGTCTCCCTTACTAGCTCTGCTGTAGTCACCCAGCTATTCGGTAACTCTTCACTGCCTCCCAGTACCTGTTAACTCTTCCCTGAACTCCAATGTCACAATATATTTGAATCTCTCGCAAAGGGTGTTAGTTTTCTTTAGGAGTAAATGGCCATCAGTATACATGAAGTAATTGCTACATTGCCTCAAGATGCCCATAACAATCAAGCTGGCAGAAGAAATGATGGAAAACTGCCCATCCATTGTGGCAGGATTTTTCTGAATGTGATATATGGGAAGGAAGTGGGCTAGTAGGATTTAGGCTTGACTAGTGGGCTAGTTTGACTTGGAGTAGTAAAGGTAGTGGGTGTTTAGTAGGTTGGGATAAGTGTGATAATGCTGCTTATGCCACTACTGAGTTGCCCTTTGCTCAGCAGGGAAGCTTGGGGTGGTTCTACTGAAAGGTCTCTAGGGAAAAATTATGCTTCCAGGTGTTTGCATCTATATAAGGCACTGCTAAACCCTATTGCACAGTAATGAGCAAATGCAAGGCTTATATACAAGTGGTTTTAAACAGTTTTCAACTACCACCAAGGGGGAAAGCATTAAATTGAGCCTTTCTTCAGCAATCCTCAACTCAGACTGGTCCTGAGCTACAAACTTCTGTCAGAAGGGTGTAGGGAGGTCCTCAATGTAAGATGACTGGTTTAACAGCACAGTGATAGCCGTCTAGATTCAGTAGATCTGAATCTAGCCGATGTTACATAAGACAATGAAACAATTTCAAAGTGCAAAATAAAAAGCCATCACAAACAGCTAAAATGAAACAATAATTCAATTAACATACAGTTAAAAATGTAATGCTGGCTTAAAATTAACTTACTTTTTTTTTTTCTCTTCAGTGGATGCCTTGGACTTCAGTGCAGATGCACTCCAAACCTCTGATTAAAGTTGCCAAACTCTGAGCAGCTCTGATAAATAGAGCACAAACCCACACAAATGCAGGGTTTATATACAGGCAAATTTGAACAGTTTTTAACACAACTACCAATGGGAAAGTCCCAAACTGAGCCTTTCTCCAGCAATCCCCAACTCAGATGGGACCTTAGCGACACACCTGCCACAAGGGTGCTGGGAGACCCTCAATGCAAGATGGCACAGCGATATCCAATAGTCTAGATTCAGCAGATCTGAATCTAGCCTATGCTATGTAAGCCAGGAAAAAAATTCTACATGGGAAGCAGTAGGGGAAAGTCACTTAAGGGTCAGAGTGAGTGTTTAGTAGTATACTATTAGAAGACCAGCAGTGGTACCACCCTCTGCACAAACTAGCAGCTCTTTGAGCAGCATACCTCTCAACCTCTTAGAACAAGAAATCCGGACAAAGACATAAATAAAAATTGGGACAGAGGCACAAAAATATGGATCATTTTCTATTATTATTCTTACAAACTTAGAAAGCTGATAGAATAACTGGTTTTGCATTAGCATGAATGTTCTGAAGGGCGTGAAGTCAAACTCACGTCTGTCATTTTCTAACTTCAATCTTTAATGATTTGCCACTAATTTGCCAAAAAATCCCAATTTTATGAAGAACGGACCAAAAATATAAGACAAAAATATTGGACATTCTGAGAAAACCTGTACAGTTGACAGGTATGTCAAGCAGCTGTGAACAGTGGGAGACTATGGAGAGAGTTTCCTACAAAGGACATTACACCGGAAAGTTTTGCTTATATGCAAGCATGTGGAACAGTGTTTGCATGATACTTTTACACCAGCAAAACAGTGAAAATCTGAAATAAGCGTGTGTCAGATAATTGAGCCCTGATCTCCCTTGTGACTGGAGAGAATACTCAAGTACAAAAATCCTGGGCTCATCCAGGATTTGAACCTGGGACCTCTCGCATCCTAAGTGAGAATCATACCTCTAAGTCCAATGAACCTTGCTGGTGAAGAAATAAGTCAGTCATTCACATAAGGAAACAGTGAATATATGCAGTCTGAGATATAGTGCTACCACTGCCATGCATTTAGTAAACACCCTCGGGACTGTGGTGAGACTGAAGGTCAGGGCTTTTAACTGGCAAGGACTGGCTCCCAGCCAGAAACGTAGGTACCTTTGAGAGTGCCTGTTCATTTTGATGTGATAGTACAAGTCTTGAAGCTCTATGGAGCATATCCAGTCGTCCTTCTGTAGAAAAGGCAGAATGGACTGAACTGTGACCATTCAGAACTTAGTTCTGTACAAGATGATTTAGATAACGGATCCAAAATAAGTCTCAGTCAGGTCTCCTATTTTCTTTGGCACTAAAAAGAACCTTGAGTAAATTCCAGACTCTCTCTGGTCTGGTGGGACCTCTGGGATGACCCTTTTGTCTAGCAGCTTTTGAAAATCTATAGCTAACTCCCGCTGATTGAATGGGAGCACTGTAGAGAAATTTTCTTTTTAGTGAAGGAGCTCGTAAAAAAGAAATTACATACCCTCTAGATATCTTTAGCACTCTCAAATCTATTATGATGGCTATCCAGGTGATCAGATAAATGCCCCCCCCCCCGCCCGTCTCCAGAGAAGAGCAGTTGGGCAACCCTTCAGGAGTGCTGAAAGGGTCTGCCAGAGAAAATCTCAGAACCCTTGATTTTGCAGGTCCCTTCTGTCACGTGGGCAGTGTCCTGTTTTTTGTCCCTCTGCCTCTAGGAGAAAAATCTGTGAGCGCCTTGAAAAGGTCCTTGAGATTTCCGAAACCACATCTTACCACAGTGTTGATTTCTGGAAAAGGTATCCGCGGGGTTGAAAAATGGGATTTCCACAGCAAACAAGGTCTTTCCATCTTGCTCGCTGCAGGAAAGTGTCTTTAACAGAAGACCCAAACAGAGAAGGATCCATCAAAAGGAGCACTGATAAAGAACACTTTAAAGAGCTCCACAAAAAAAAAATCACACAGCTGCATCCAGGCATGTCTCTTGATGGTTAAGCTTGAACCTGCAGCCCATGAGGGACCATCAGCTTCATGACGGATTAGCCTTATGGAAGCAATTGGTACAGATTGTAGGGTGGCCAGTTCTGAGGAATAAGCCTTCTCTTCCTCTGTTGATATGGACCCAGAGGTAGACAGAGCTCCTTAACCAAGTCCCTCTGTAATCTAGTAGTGTGTGCCAAATAGAACAGTGACCATAAGACAAAGGTCACTGAGGAGTAAATGTGTTTCCTATCTGTCCAACACCCTAGATTCTCTATTAAGGGAGATGGACAAAGGCGCTCTGTTCAGCCGGATCTGGTGGCTGCTGTAACAACCATGGCATCTACAGGGTTTTCTTTACACCAAAACTGTCTAGCTTTGGTGCACCAAGGATTTTATCTGGATGCTGAGGAATAGGTTCTATGGTACAAGCCCTTCCATACCTGGCAGGAGAAAAAATCTATAAAAGCTCATCTACCGGCTTGGGTGGGGGTGGTGGTGGGGGGGGGGTAACTCAAGATATAGATGAGCCAGACCCAAAGGCTTCTAGGAAAACAGATTCCTCCTGGGAAGGGGTTTCACAGGATCAATATCTTCCTATCATAGGATTTCTAGAAGGTCTCCAAAGCAGATGTCTTCTGGTGGTTATCTGGTTTGCCCTTCAACTTCATTCAAATCTGTGTCTTAGGTTAAAAATTCCTGGGGGAATCCAAGTGCCTCCTTTTGCAAAATCTTTTCCAGGCAACCTCTTAAGTGGGGTGCATTGGACAAGTATCTTAAGAGGCAGAGAGTTCCCTAACTGGAACTGCCTGGAAGCTCCTAGCTGACAGTCTCTGTGGAGTAGGATGAAGAGACTGACAGGATTTGAAGGGGGAACAAGGATAGGATCTGAGAAAGTCGAAACAGCTCTCGGGCAGGAGAAAGCTCTCTACACCACCTTGAAGGTAGGGGGACCAGAAGAAAAAGAGGCCAACTTCACCAGAGCAGAAACTCTCCGATCAGATAACCCCAGGTAACCTCTAGTCTTCTGCTCAGCGAGGGGGGGGGGGGGTTGGAGCAGAGCACCCAGCAGCAAAGCTCCGAAAGGAGGCGAAGGCCCTGAAAGTTTCAGAGTCAAAGTGGTCCCTCTGGATCTAATGCTGACACTGTGGCTCCAACACTCATCCTGCTCAAGGGGTGTCAGCACCAAATGGGTCATGGAGGTAGCCGGAGTCAAAGATGAAGGCATCTTCGGATCAAACACTTCACCTCTTGGAGGTCTCATATCCGAGGTTTCCAAAGCAATATGTCAGATCAGAGAAGGAGAAATTATGGCATTAAGGAAGCCTAAGGCTCGTGGATCCAACAGGCGATGCAGCTGGTAAAACCCCCATCTAGAACTGTGTTCTGAAAAATTCTCTTAATCCTCTCCACGTCTGCTTTGGAGAGACTTTGAGAGGACCAGATCAAAGAGGAAGATGGAGGTAAAGACAGCTTTTTTGGTGCTTCCTGTAAGAAGGGAGACCAGAGTCTTGGGTGACACTGGCTATGGAGGAAAATGAGGACTCTGGAGTAGAGGAGACTTGGAGGCTGAAGGAGTCGGATCTGTAGGTTTCAGATCAGAATGCTTCAGAATCACAGCTGGCGCCTGCAATATTAGCAGGGTTTTGGCAGACAGGACAGGGCTTTTATACTCCCTCAGCTCTGCAGACTTGGACTTTTGTGAGGGGGTTTGAGCCCTCAAGTTGTAACTGAAGGTGCGCCAGTAGAGATAAGGCCCTTGAGGACTAACCTGTTACGTATGTATATCACAGATGGCTGCAGCATTTAAATCTGCAAAAATTGTACAAGGAGTGTTTAAATAAGAGGGGACTAAAACACACTACACTGCGAGCATCAGATTTACGAATCTTATGCCCGCAGAAGTGCTCTTAAAACTAGCAGACTTTTCAGCCATAGCAATAAACTATAATAGAAGCCTTTATCCAGGATAAAGATTTTTTTTTTTTTTAAAAGAAAGCATGAAAAAAAAACAGCTTTAAGCAACAATGGTAACAAGACTACCTTAACGAGGAAGGTAATGATGGAAGAAAGAAAATACCAATGATGGTAAAGGAGATACAAAAACTGTAAAAAGGAAATTAGAATACATTGGTAGAGAGAGGATGGGCTATATAAAAGTTGAAGAATGTTGAACTTTAAAGGTACTGCTCACTAAATTTGAAGAAATATTTCTCTGAGCTCGGGAGAATGCAATCCCAACTAAATTCAGCTGGAACTGCAGCTTTAGTCAAGGTGGAGGGAATTATGAACAGCTCCAAATATCAGTCACTGAGCCTGCTGGAAAGCTGAAGATGAAGTGGAATTTCACATTTCAACACAATGACCCCAAGCATACATCCAAATCAACAAAAGAATGGCTTCACCAGAAGAAAAAAAAGACATTATGTACATACCATAAATTTCCATGTTACTTTTCCTTCGTCTCGCCTTCCTTCTTGCTGTTTGGGTTCGGAGCCAATCCTTGGCTCCAACTCAGCCTACTTCTATAGCTCAAGAGCTATTTACTGGCTTGAGGCTAACCCTTATCCCAGAATGCCCAGCGTCAGCTACCCAGATCTTGTTTGTGACAGAGCACTAGACATATAAAGTAAACAGTAAACTAAAAATTATTTACCAAAATAACAGATCAGAGTAAACTGTCATAAAATTACCTGGCATGTGAACCAAGAGAAAGGAAATCAGCCAGTGAAACCATAGTGAACTCCTCTCAATCCTCCAGGAAGGGGGAAGGAGGGGGGGACGCAAGAAAGGCAGAGAGATGAAGGACAACTAACATGGAACGTTATGGTACGTACATAACTTCTTTATGTTAAGTTGTCCCATCTCGCCTTCGTTCTTGCTGTTTGGGACAGCATCCCTAGCACCTAAAGACCCCGGGTGGCTCATTGGAACAGACTCTTCAGAACAGTGGAACCAAAGGAAGCCCTGCTCCGGAAGACCACATTAACTTTGTAATGTGAGATAAAGGTATGAGGGTTTGCCCAAGTGGCAGCTGCACAAATGGAGTCTATGGGCAATTTGGACTGAAAGGCTACAGACGTGGCTAATGCTCTAGTAGAATGACCTTTCGGTTTTGCTGGTAGATGTTTATGCCTTAACTGATAAAGGCAATGGTGTCAGATAACCATATGGATAAGGTCACCTTAGAAACTGGAAGACCTTGCTTATTGTGAGCATAGGAGAGAAATAATTGGTCTGACTTTCTTAGCTCTTTGGTCCTATGGAGGTAAAAACGTAATTGTCTGTGCACATCCACTTGGTGAAGACCGTATTCTGACTTGTTGCTATAATTGGGAAAGAAGATGGGGAGATCGATGGATTGATTTAAATCGTTTCCTGAACAGACTTTTGGTATGAAGAATGGGTTGGTTCTCAGAGAAAAGTACAGTTTTGTACCTACCATAAATGTAGATGTTCGAGTGTTCACACTGCTGCAGTCATCACAGTTGGGTTTATCTGCCGTCAGGCGGTCCCGCAGTCGGCCTGAGTTCCAAAGTCTTGGTCCGGCGTTGGTTGCTGTTGCTTCTTCCCTGACGTCAGTGCGACAGGGGTACAAGAGGCAGCCGACGGCATTTTCTTCAGTTTTTCTTGCCCCAGATGTCAGGTGCCCCCAAATAGGAAGGCAATACATGATCCTAAGTAAAGTACATAAGTAGAAAACAATAGCTACAGCTGTAAGCAAATACACCATGTAGAAATACATCTTAGAGATTGTATAAACAGGGAACTATAGATAAAACCCAGGTAAAAAGAGGGGAAGATGGGAGGGTAACCTGGACTGCAGCAGTGTGAACACTCGAACATCTACATTTATGGTAGGTACAAAACTGTACTATGTTCATCGTGTTACACTGCTGCAGTCATCACACTTTGGTTGAATCCCAAAGCTAAGGCTGGGCTGGTTGGTACTAAACAGGGTTTGGAGAAGCTAGTAGGCCCTGCAAAACTGCAGTGGCAAAGCCAGCTATGTTTTTTGAGTATAGAGGTAAGTGGTAGTGCTTGGTGAAGGTGTGCACTGAACTACAAGTTGCAGCTTCCAAAATATCCTTGGTTGGTACCCCTCTGAGGAAGGCTGCTGATGTTGCTGTAGCCCTGGTGGAATGAGGCCTAATGTTATCAGGTACAGGTTTCCCATGGTGTGTGTAGCAGAAACGGATACAATGTCCTATCCATTTTGAAATGGTCTGTTTTGATATAGGCTTTCCTTGAGATCCCACAGCATAGGATACAAAGAGCTGATCAGATTTTCTGAAAACCTTTGTTTTATCCAAGTAGAAACATAATTGCCTGTGAATGTCCACAGAGTGTAGGAGCCTTTCCCATTCATTCTGGGGGTTTGGATAAAAGGTGGGTAAAGAATGGTTTGGTTTAGAACCACACTGGATACTACCTTTGGCATAAAGGAAGGGTTAGTTCGTAAAGAGACTCTGTCTTGATGAAAAATGATGAAAGGCTCCACTGCCATTAGGGCCTGTAGCTCTGAGACTCTTCGTGCTGAAGTTATTGCTAGCAGCAGGGCAGTTTTCCATGATAAAAAATGTAAACCAGTTGAAACAGCTGGCTCGAAGGGCGGTAGTGTAAGTTTTTCCAAAACAAAATTGAGGTCCCAAGTTGGTGTTGGTGCTCTTCGGGGCGGTCTTATATTCTTAGCCCCTCTGAGGTACTGTCTTAATAATGGATGTGAAAAAAATCGGAGGATCCGTGTTGTAATGAGCTGAAATAGCTGAAGCGTGGATCTTTATAGATGAAAAGGAAAGGCCTTTGTGCAACACCTCAGTTGAATATTGCAGAATCTGAGGAATATTTGGGACGAGGATTTTGGCCTTTAGCCTGGTTCCAGCCACAGAATCTTTTCCATTTGTCTGAGTAGGTTTTCCTGGTGCTGGGTCTCCTGGCCTCCAGAATGACATCCATAACAGCTGTAGAGACAAGTGTTGCCTGGTTGTTTAGATAATCTGCCATGCAGCCAGATTTAAAGTCTTGAGCTGGCTGTGTAGAATCTGATTGTTTTGCTGAGTCAGCAGGTGAGGAATTTGAGGTAAAATCCATGGTGGGCCTTAAGCCATGTTCCTTAATATTTTGGCGTGGCCAATCTGGAGCAATGAGTATTATTTGTGGCCTCTCTAATCTGGCTTTTAGCAGCACCTTTGCCAGAAGAGGCAGTGGAGGAAAGGCATACACTGTTAGTGTTTTCCAACTGAATGAGAGGGCACCCACTTTCCAAGCTAGAGTGTGGTATGCCCTTGTGCAAACTTTCGCAGTTGGTAGTTTTGGGAGGAGGCAAACAGATCTATGTCTGGGCTCCCCCATTTTTGAGTTATTATTGTGAATACTTGTGGGTCTAGTTTCCACTCGTGAGGATCCATGACATTTCTGCTTAGTTTGTCTGCCAATGTATTTTTCTTTCCAGGCAGGAATTGTGCTTGTAGTTGAACTTGGTAGGTCAGTGCTGTGTTCCACAAGGTCACTGCTTGCCAGCATAGGGGGTAGGAATGTGTGCCCCCTTGTTTGTTTATGTACCACATCACTGTGGTGTTGCCCGTCTTTATTAGAAGTTATCCTGGATGTAGGAAGTCCTTGAAAGTTGTGAGGGCATTTTTTTACAGCTAGCATCTCTTTTTGATTGATGTGGAGATGTATTTGATCTGCAGACCATTTGCCCTGAATACACTGTCCTGCCATGTGTGCTCCCCAGGCGTAATCCGATGCATCTGTTGTCATTGTTTTCCTGGCTGTCGGCAAGCTGAAAGACTGACCCTTGTTGAGGTGACATGCCTGAGCCCACCATAGAACCTTCTGTTGAAGGCAGGGGAATTAGTGGTATTATTGTTTCCAAGCTGTGGCTGTGTTGAGTCCATACGCTTTTTAGGTACTATTGTAATTTCCTCATATGCAGTTTGGCATATGGTATTACTAGTATGCAAGATGCCATGAATCCCAAGGCCTGCAGAATTTTTCTTGCAGGGAGTTGGGTCTTTGTTGCCATTATTTTGAAGTATTGAGTCAGTTGCCCTTGCTTGTCTGGCGTGAGATAAGCCATCTGGGCAGTTCTATTTAAGCTGGCACCCAGGAATATTATGTCTTGCGAGGGCACTAGTTTTGACTTCTTTTCGTTTACTGTGCACCCTAGGCAACTTAGTAGTTTTTTTTTTACAAACACCAGATGTTTTAAAAGAATGTCCTTGCTGTCTGCTTGAATAAGGCAGTCATCCAGGTATGGATATATTTGGATTCCTCTTTGTCTGCAGTATGCAATTACTGGTGCCAGGCATTTTGTGAAGACCCTGGACGCAGTAGATAAGCCAAAGGGCAGTGCAGAGAATTGGTAATGAGTTGTACCTGCTATAAATCGGAGGTATCTTCTGCAATTTTGTCTGATAGGGACATGCAGGTATGCCTCCTTGAGGTCCAACGTTACTAGCCAAGCCTTCTTTGCCCAGCATGGGAAGAAGTTGCTGTACTGTGAGCATCTTGAATTTGGGTACTTCCACATATGTGTTTAGAACTGAAAGGTCCAGAATGGGTCTCCAGGCTTTGTCCTTTCGGGGAACCAGAAAGAGTCTTGAGTAAAATCCTTGTCCTTGCTCCTGTGTAGGAACCTGGTGAATGGCTCTCATGTCCAGGAGTGCTGTAATTTGTCTTTGAGACTCTGCCCGTTGATTTGATGGCAGTTTTGGCATTCCTTTTATCCTTGGTAAAGTGTGAAAGTGGAACCTGTATCCTTGAGTTACAATATTTAGGTCCCATTTGTCTTTTGTGATGATGTGCCAATTGTCTGCAAAAAGTGCAAGTTTTCCTCCCAAGGGAGCTGCCAAGAGTGATTTGCTTGGCAGTCTGAGGGGTAAGTCATTGTGATTGTCTTCTGATAGTTTGAGACCCATCTTCTCCTCCTTTCTGGGTCGTGGCACCCCATTGTTGTGGCTGACCTCTGCCCCTTGGGCGTCTGTATTTGCCCCTCTGAGATCTGTCAGAAGTTGGAAAGGACCAGTTTTTGGTTGGCCAATTTCTGCTGAAACGAGGAGGTTGGACCTGTAAAAAAATCCTTGACCGTCTGCATAGATTTTGCCTTATCCTCCATTTTCTTTAAAACCTCTTCTGCTTTCACACCAAATAAAACATCCTGCTGTAAGGGTGCATCCAATAACTTTGCTTTAACATGATCAGGTAAAGTTTGTTCTTTTAACCAAGCATGCCTACGAATGACAGACCCTGTTACAGCTGCTCTGCAAGAAGTTTCCAATGAATCAAATCCACATTGCAAAGTACGTTTTCCCACTTGTTCTGCTGCATGCAACAAATCTTGCATTTCCTTGTAATCAGGCTGCTCTGTATGAGTGCTCATTTTTTGTTTTAATTGAGACATCAAATATTGTTGATATTTCAGCATGTGAAACTGGAAATTTAAAGCCCTCATAGCTAGAGTAGCTGAGGTATATACTTTCTTTCCCCAACTGTCTAGTGCTCTAGAATCCCTTTCAGACTGTACAGGATTTTTAGCAATAGAGGCCTTAACCCCTTTGGGACCCTGGGAAATGGTTTCTGGGTCAATAACAGGGCTTTTATATAGGCATTTATGTGGGTCAGGGACTTTGTAGTATCTGTTTGGTTTGGCTGGTGCAGGAGGTAATGAATCTGGGTCAAGGCTAGATTCTGAAAAAAAACATCATCCACAATGTCTAACACAGGTGGAATAGCAAGGGGTCTGTGCTGGGGCAGTAAGAGAAACTCTTGGAGCCTTTTCTTAGAATCAGAGTAATCCTGGCCTTCCTAGTGGCAATGTTCCCTCATGGTAAGTAAAGTTTCCCCAAAAGGTCTTCTGGGGGAGATGCTGAAGGAACAGACTCTTCAGAATTAGAGTCTGCATAAGGGGAAAGAGAGTACTCCTGTTCCTCAGAAGAATCTGAGGTAATGGAAACCTGGTCAGAGGAAGCGTAGTCCTCCTCCTGTCTAGGCCTTCTGTCAGGTGGGGGATGGGAACCCCTGATTATTCGGCCATCTTAAGCATCTGTTCCTTAGGCATGGAGCCTTGCACTGGAGACTGCTGTACAGGCTTCCTTACTTTTAATGGAGTTTTCAGTTTTGCAAAAGATTTAATAGTAAGTGTAGTCGGTCTGAGGACACCTTCAGCAACTGATGGCCTTTCAACTGCACCGGGATCCCCATCAGCCATGGAGTCAGAAGGGCCTAAAGATAAAGGCTCTGGAGGCCCAACAATCTCCGCTTGGGAGTCGGATGCAGGCTGGGGTTCTAAATCAGTGCTAGTCAGGGGCTGCGTAGGTGCCTCACTGAAAACCGGAGAACCGGCGACTGGCCTAGCAGAGGCCTTGGTGTCTGGTTTGGATCTCGGCTGTCTGTCCTTATCTTTGCACTTTTTATGCATCCCGGTCGTCGGTTGCTCCGACGGCATGGTATAATTAAATTTTCTACCAAAATAATGTCGGGCGAAATCAAACCGACGTTTAATAGTTCATTTGTTAAACTTAGCACAAAACAGACAACCTGTGACATTGTGGTCTGGGCCTAGGCAAGGGATACAATAAGAATGAAAATCCTTATGAGGTATTTGCTTCCCACAAGAAATGCAATTAACTTTTTCTGACATCGGACTGAGGCAAGAAAAGGTTCCCCAATGGAGTACTTAGCTTTATTGAAGACTTTGGTCTGAAATACGATTTGAAAATCTCAGGAGTTGGCCGACCGGCACTTGCGAACTGCTTCTGCTTCGGGCACCGCTCTGCAAGAAAGACTGAAGAAAATGGCGTCGGCTGCCTCTTTTATACCCGTCACACTGATGTCAGGGAAGAAGCGACAGCAACCAACGCCGGACCAAGACATTGGAACTCGGGCCGACTTCGGGACCGCCTGATGGCAGATAACCCAAGTCTGATGACTGCAGCAGTGTAACATGATGAACGTCTCTATCTTTGTGAAACACCATATATGGAGGACGAACACAGAGTGCTTGGAGTTCTGAAGCACGTCTAAGCCGAGGTAATACCAACCAGAACAAGTGTTTTCCAAGAAAGAAATTTTAAGGGACATGAAGCTGCTGGTTCAAACTGAGGCAGAATCAAAGAAGTCCAAACTAAATTGAGATCCCAAGGAGGAGGTGGATCCCTCACTGGGGGTCTAAAAAGAGATGTTCCTCTCATGAAGGCTTTGCAGAGCTTATGAGACATTATGCTAGAATTAAGAATTCCAAAATGGAAATTAGATATGGCTGCCAGTTGTACCCTGATGGTAGCAGCAGCCGCACCAGACTGGAAAAGCTCTGCTAGAAATTCTAGAATTTTATGGACTGGGGCTGAAAAGGGGTCTAAGTTTCTAGATTCTTCCCAGTAAGAAAATCTTTTCCATTTGCTAGCATAAGTCTTTCTCGTAGTTGACTTATGGGAGGACACAATAATATCGCGAACTGCTGGGGAGATACTTGGAAGCGTGGCCAAGATAGGAAGTGGAGAAACCAAGCTGTGAGCTTGAGAGTCTGAAGGGATTGGTGTAACCCACCTGACTGAAGAATCAACAGATTTGGCAATGGGTCCAGAATCCAAGGCTGGTCTAGAAGGTGAAAAGGTGCAGGAACGGAAACCATATCTGTCGAGGTGAATAGGGGGCAATGAGGATCATTTTGTAACCCAACAATTTTGCTTTCTGTATGAGTCTTGGAATTAGGGGAAAAGGGGGAAATGCATAAAGGAGTCCCTGAGGTCAATCGTGGACTTGAGCGTGTCCCTGGGAGTTTGACCTGGAGGAGGAAGCAGGGAGAAGTAGCTGCTACATTTGTTGTTGAGGGGGGTGGCAAATAGATGGCAGCAAGGCTGGCCCCATCTACGGAAGATAAGGTCCGCAACTTCCTGATTCAGAGACCACTCATGAGGCATGAGGATAGCTCTGCTGAGCCTGTCCGCTATTACGTTCGATTTCCCACGGATGTGCGTTGCTGTCAGAAAATGTTGGGAGGAAATCGCCCATTGCCATAGCCTGAGGGCTTCTCTACACAAGGGGTAGGACCTGGTCCCGCCCTGCTTGTTGATGTACCACACAACTGATATGCTGTCTGTTTGGATAGCAATAGTCCCGGAAGGAACAGAGTCTTGACGAGCTTGCAAAGCTAGGAGCACCACTCATCTCTAGGACATTTATATGCAGATGGTACTCGTGAGGTTGTCACATGCCTTGGACTGTCCTGCCTAGATAATGCCCCCCACCCTATCAGGGAGGCGTCCGTGGTCACTGTGGCTGCTGGAGGGGGGTTGAATGAAAGGTCTGCCCTGAGTCACCAGTGGGGAGACCATCCACCAAGAGAGGTGTCTTTTGCATGTTTCTGTAATCAGGATCATGTGAGACATAGGTAGTTCCTGAAAGGACCACTGCATGAAGAGAAGCCACTGAAGGACTCAAATGGTAACGCGTTAATGGTACAAGAAAAATGGCAGCTGCCATGGAGCCTAGAACTTGCAGGACATATCTGACTTGGATCTTTCTGTTCTGCATTAGAAATGACACTTGTTGGCGAACAGAGAAAACTCCTTCCCGAGGTAAGCTTGCAAACATCTGTTTTGTGTTTAATTCTGCTCCTATATATATGTAACAGACTGACAGAGCAACAAGGCAGATTTTTCAAAATTTACTGTAATGCCTAGTTGGGTGCAGGTTGATACTGTATAATACCGGTGCCTCTAAGAGTTGATGCCTGGTGGTAGCAGTTAAGACAACCACGAACACTTGACACACCAAACACTTTATTGTAAAGCTTTCGGGTCCACACCCTTCGGGCAGGATTTACGAAGGCTTGCACGGAGTCTAAGAGTAGTGTAAGACTCCATGCAGCCTTCGCGATCCAGGAACAGCCCAAAGTCCGTGTAAGAGACAAGCTAAAATGTCTCTTACACGGAGTGGGCACGGATAAGCTAGTCACCTCACTTGCAGCCGAATAGCATGCAAATGAGGATGATAAGCGATCCAGGAAGCTCAGGGAAGCGCGTGTAAGAGCCGTTTTAGCTGCAGAAATGTACTCAGTTGACAACTGAGTACGTTTCTGCAAAAACCGTAATGGAGCCATGTCAGCTCCAAATAAAGGGTGCATGTGCGTCAGGCAGCATGCCAATGGCCAAATATGTGACCATTGGCAAGGTAACCTGATGCAAATATATTAAAAATATATATATTTTTTTCGGTGATCGCCGATGTTTAAACCCAGCGCAGCCCCGCGCAAACGGGCTGCGCTGTATAAAACATAAAAACGAAGGTTATAAACCCACAAATGTGGGTTTTATGCAATACATGGAATGTCAATGCAGGGACCAGCAGACCAAAACCAACATGGCCACCGTGTAGTGGTTGCTAAGGGGGGAAGTTGAGTCTAAGAGATGCAACTAAGCATTAGTAGGCAATCTGATGCAAATGAGTGTTAGGATACTGAATTCCACTGTCACATAGCAAATGAGCACAGTCTGAGTAGTGTAAGAGTTACAGAAGGGGAGGAACAGAGTAGGAGATAGGTGACATCACAGGGGGGAATGGTAGAAAGAAATGCAGTTCACTGGAGGTCAGAGTTACATGACAGATGTCAGACAGATATCATGGAAAGAGGTGTGCCACTAGATAAGCATGAGAAAGTCAAGAAATGGAAGGTGTACACTGTTGCCTACACCAAAGTTTCTTGCTGGGCGTGCATGCGCACCATGAAGCGCGAGTAAGGCAGTGTGCGCGCGTGTAAGGAAGACTGAGCATGTGGGAGCGTGTTGGGAGATGTTTAACACTGTTTGCGCGGGTGTGCACGCGTTGTAATCCGAATAAGCAGATTCTGAACCGTGTAAGCATGTGTGCACGCGTGTAAGCCACTGAGCGGGCTTCTGCTGGTTTTCACACGGCTCCTCCCTGAGGAAACAGAGGAAAAAGGAAGCAACAGATTTAGTAGGAAGCTAACAGGGAATACTGCTGGAGCTAGCAGGTGAAATCAATTAGAAGCAGGTAATTACACAGGCAGAATAGTAGCCCAGCCCAGCACTTAAAACTCTGCAAACAGCAGTGCAGGATGTTTCTCTCAAGAGACACTGCAAGACAGGAGTAAGTTATTAGAAGTGAAAACTGAAAAAGCTGAACTCAGAGCAGAAATGTTAGGGGCTGCCACAGCTGTCATAATGAGACATAGGCGACTTGCTAAGGGTAGTGACAATGCAGATGGTGCCAGACAACCCACAGTGAGGAGACGGAGTGTACAGGCTCAGGGTCACCTACCATGAGTTACATGAGCTGGAGATAGTAGAGCGCTATAGAGTGGACAGAGACCTCCTGCAGCAAATAGTGGAGCTGTGCAGGCCACGCCTCACACACAGAACCAACAGAGGGGAACCCATCCCAGTGGAAACCAAGGTATGTGTTGGCCTAAGAATACTAGCAACAGGTACCCTCCAGAGACCAACTGGTGATATGATGGGGATATCACAGGCATCAGCCTCCAGGGTACTGCACCAGTTCCTGGATGCCATGTCAACACATGTCGGTGATCATGTATATTTCCCCAATGCCCGTGAGGTATTGGCCAGCAATATGCGCCTCTTCCAGCAAATAGCGGAATACCCTGAGGTAGTGGGTGCAATAGACTGCACGCACATACGCATCAAAGCACCAGCCGGTGAGCGGGGTAGGGCATACATCAACCGCAAGGGCTTCCCCTCCATCAACTGCCAGGTCATGTGTGATGCCCAGGGCATAATAATGAATGTGTGTGCTGGCTGCCCTGGGAGCTGCCATGATTCCCACATCTGGCATTTGACGCAGCTGTACCAGACATTTGCCAATGGGGACATCCCGCACGGACACCTAGTGGGGGATGCAGGTTATGCACTGGAGCCATGGCTGATGACACCCATCAGAAACGCACACACACCTGAACAGGAACGCCATAATGAGGCACACGCACAAACACGTAATGTAATAGAGCGTGTGTTTGGGCTGCTCAAGTCACGGTTCCGGTGTCTGGACACATCTGGTGGAGCCTTGCAGTACACACCAACTACATGTACCCAAATTGTCATGGTATGTGCTATGCTACATAATATGATCTTGCGAAAACAGCTGCAGCAGGACCAGCATAGGGCCGGGCCAAACAGCCCCCCACCATCGTCAAGGCCATCACAGGCAGAGCGTGACTCAGAGGAGGAACAACCTGAGCCTGCCCCAGTAGGCAGAAGGAGGCGTGCCCAGTATGCCCTGGCCTTGGCAAAGAGGCAACGCATAGCACATACACTGGCTCAGTAGGAACCCTGGGAATGATACCCCCTCTGACTCACTCAAATAATAACATGGATGCCTACAATGACATGACCTGCTCACAAACATGTACAGGGAAGTGTAATATGCACATCCAACAGAGGCAGCCCTGCAGCACCACCTGAGGCATGAATGCCATGTGTTAAGTAATGTAACACCATGTACTATATGCACACCTGAGGACCCTAACATCCTACCCTCACCAAGCATCATGCCACAATATGACAATGAGATGATCAAGTGCAATAATTGACTGAAGTATCGCAGTTAGTCAAAGGGGATCCAATGTGTGCCAGTCTGGGATGACATGCTGAGCATGACATGATGCTCCACCTGCTAGGACTGGCGTGCACCTATCAGTGCAGGCCGTATGGATACTGGCAAAGGCTGTTACCCACAGTGTGCCCTGAATAGGTAAGGCTCAAAACACAAACCTATCTCCATAGGTATCAGAAGGGATAAGAATAAGATAAAGGATAAGTCGAAACAGCAAGATGCATGCAGTCTAAACTCACCCAGTATGCAGAATGTTGATATCTGTGCTGTAACAGAAAACTTGAGTCAAGGCTCACAACAGCACCCTAACACTACCAGGTTACACCTCGTACTGTGCTGTACAGCCTCAAAACATGGAACAAGCTACAAAGGGAGGGTGACTAGCAAGAATTGTCAAGGATAACCACACCCCCATGTTGGTACCACAACAAGAAGCAGCATGAACTAGCCATGGTCAAGTAACAGTGGCTAAAACTGCCCCCCAGTTTATAGCCTGCTACAGACTACTGTCCCAACACCAGGAACTGCACCTGGCCTATGCTGGAATACATGAATATATCAAGTCCTCCAAACCATATTATATTGGGTGACTGAAAATACCCAGACATTGACTAGGAGCATTACACTAGCTCCAACAGTGTAGGACAAAAGTTCATAGAATCCATAAACCAAAAGGCCCAGGAACAATGTACCACTCCCACAAGAGGAGTAAGCATACTGGATGTGATAATCAGCAACATGGGTACTGGATGGCAAGATGAGAAGTGTATTGCTCACTGGTAAAATCAGACCATAGAGTACTCACACTGGATATACAAATCCTGACCACAGTCCCTGGCCAGAAAACCACAGTGGAAAACATGTGTAAAGCAATATTTGCACTCCTCCAAACTGATGTGGAATCCATTAAAGGACCTGTGCAGGTGCAAAATATGGGCCACACCTCAGAACCTGTAATACAGCCATTCCATGAACACTGCCAGGAATGCTTGGATTATGCAATCCTAAATTAAAACAAGACACAATGCCATACACGCAGGCATCTGGCATGGTGGACACCAGCCATAACCAAACCATGCAAGAGAATGAGGAAGCTACTACATGATAGAGCAAACATAAACAATGAAGTAATCACTGATCAGTAGTATGGCAATAAAATATGTCCACACATACAATCCACTAAGGCCAGCCACAACAAGTTGAATCTGTGAATCCTGAGGCAATGTTACACCTGCCCCAAGTACACAGACAACCCCCAACTCCACCCAAGAAATACAAATATATGTGAGAGATGTAACCATCTATCCAAACTGGAGACTGAGCTCCCTCAACTCAGTACTCTCAAAACTAGTCAGGAGGAGAAGGTAACCACACACACCACAAACACAGTCCCACATAGACCTATCACAACTGCAAACCAAACACAAACACAGAAAAACATCCCCGGAGGCACAAATTACAAACACAGCACACCAACAGAGGCCTCTAAAGCAGACACCCAATCAAATAACCTCCAAACATAGCACATGCAACACATAGTACACAAAGCTGGTGTGCCAGTCACAGGCCAGAAGGAGAAACAACATGCTTGATACAGTTGTAATAGGTGACTCCATAGTCAGACACACTGCTGTCCCGCACACCAGACTGAACAAGGGGAAAGGGTACAGTAAGCTGCCTGTAGGCTGCCACAATACGCCACATAACAGAAGTATGCAGGTCACTCCAAAGCAAGTAGAAATATGATGCAGTCATAGTCCATGCTGGTGTGAATGACCTGAGATGTACCTCCCTAGACTACATGAAAAGAGACAAAGATGAGCTCTCTGATTATGTAGTCCAGGCTGGTATGACACTCACAGTTTGTAGCATCCTACCCTTACCAAGAATAATGCCACAGTACAAACACGGAATGATCAGTCACAGCAAGTGGCACACTTACTGGTGTCATTCCAAGGGGATCCAATGTCTGTCTGCTTGGGATGTCATGCTTGACAAGCCATGCAGCTGTTCTTGGGATGGCTTGCACCTGTTACCCCTGAACGTCTGGATATTGGATAAGGCCTTTGCCACCTCCATAGAGCCTTTTGTAGGCAAGGCTGAAAAGACTAACCCACCACCCTGGAAAACATAAGTGGAAAGAAACATAAGGGTAATGCTGACCAATGCCAGATGTGTAAACCCCAATATGCATGCTCCCAAGGCCATCCCCAGTATGGAGAACATCGATGTCTGTGCAGTGACAGAAACCTACTGCAAGCCTTCTGACAGCACACCAGCACTACCAGGTTATACCACATATCATGTGTCATGGCCCCAAAACCTGGAACAAAACATAAAAGGAGGGTGAGTATCCATATTCAGCACAGACACCCATACGTCCAGGTAACTGACAATGCACAAGGCATTGGAGTCCACCCATGTGCAACTAACTGTAGGCAAGACTGCTGTACAGTCTGTAGCATGCTACAGACCACACACACACACAGGAACCCCACCCAGTCGTCCTGAAGACACTGGACAGTATGAATGTCCCACCAAATACCAAACAAGGTACCACAAATTACCACATAGGTGGTAAACCATTATGTATGGAAGGAGTAATCAGGGACCTAGGGACACAAGTGGACAGTAACCTGTTATGTGACACTCACATTGCCAATGTGGCTAGGAAGACTGTCTACATTTGACACCGTATCAGGAAAGGATTCACATCTACGTCAACAGAGGTCATTGTGCCCCTATACTGTTCTCTTATCACACCCATAATCTAGTACAATGCCTCATATGGGATGTACGTTACCTGACACCTGCAGCAGTTAGAAAGACCTCAAAGGTACCTCACCAAGAGGATAAAGGGTCTCAAATATATGTCATATGCTGCCTGGCTGTAGACACCCCAGCTGAATGCAGTTACATACTGCCTACACAGAGGCATTGCATGCCTGTTGTAGAAGGCCATGCCCAACACAGGAGTAATGGACATGCTCCACCCCAGAAAACTCAAAGCCATCGGAGCTGTGAGAGAGAGAGAGATGTCAACCTCAACAAATAATGAAATAGGATGTGCTGGTGGGACAGATACATAATCCAGAGGCTCCCCACACCCTGGACCAGAATCCCCCTCCATCTTAGGCAGAGCCCCTCATTGACACTCTTCAACAGGAATCCTGCCAAGTGGATGGATGATTGTAGAGTTACACTGGGGATCTTCACTGTGTCATGTCCAGACATAGGCACAGCAAAGCAAATCATAAATGGCCATAATATTCACATAGCAAGGGGTGGCAAAAGCCACACACACTCTGGCTAGGCTAACAAATGCCCTAGGGTGGATAGCCTATTATGAACCTATGAAGATACAAATTGTACAGGACACTAAGGATAATGCCAAGGCTTTCACAACTGATGGTAGGAACTGTGTTGGGAATTCACAGATATGCTCTGAATCACACACATATCACAAACACACACACATATTGCCAACATACATCCTGACAGGTGCAGTGCAAACCCCCCCCCCCCCCAGAATGCAGAATATCTATCCCAGCAGACTGCTGGCCCCCTGACATTGCAGATGCTGAGGTAACAGCCAGCATCTACAAAGCAAAACACACAGCAACAATGGTATGAGATGGTGTCCTGGGCTGAGTGCAACATGGACTCCAAGATGAATGGAATGCCAAATCACACTACTGCTCAATGTCAGCCTTACCACAGAATATGTACCCAAAGAGCAGTGTACAACAGTGGTCCTTCTCAACAAAGGTGTTGCCTGAACGGATACTGATAACTACTACCCCAGAATCCTGAGAAGTTCGGTCTGCACAGCTATGGAAAGGATCAGCATGTACCACAGACAAAGATATTGGGGACCTACTGACACCGGACCCTACCCAGTGTGGCTTTCTTAAGTGCAGATCTGCCCCTAAACATGTTTGACTCAATTGAAACAGTCATTAAGATCATTGATGAGGGCAATGTGGTCCACACAGCATAGCTGGACCTTGCAAAGGCTTCTATACAATACCCTACGTGTTCATTATAGATAAGCTCACCAGCTTAAATATAAACCCCTATGTCAGTAGATGAGTTGCAAACCAGACCAAGGACAGAACAGACATGGTCAGACATGCTGCAGCCATGTCAGACTACAAACCAGATATAACTGGCATCCCACAAGGCTTGGTCCTGGGATCTCCCTCGTCTGGTACATATGTCCCATAGGTACAGGCAAACATGGAAGGACCGTGTCTGAACATGTTTGCAGAGGACTACAAACTGCTCAACATATATAATCCACCAGCTGACACAAGCATCCCACAAAAGGGCCACATAAAAACAGACAACTGGTGCCATAGCCATGTCAGCAAGCTAATTGCAGAAAAGTGTATAGTCAACCCCCGTGGATATACAGCAAGTGCCCACCAATTACCACATAGGTGTTAACCCATTATGTAGTTAACATGTAATGAGAGACCTGGGGACAAGGTTATAGAAATCCTGCATTGGACAAACACGTGCTGTAGTGTTTACAGAAACATACCATATACCCACCTAATCATGAAGGTTGTCAGACCTAGATAAGGGGAGGTCATTGTGGCTCTGCAGTCATCCTTCATCAGCGGTACAATTGACTACAATAGCCCCTGTGGGATGTACCTCAGCAGACACCTCCATCAACCGTAAAGACCCCAACAGTACCTCACCAGGAGTATCAAAGAGCTTGCACAGATGTCATGTGTTGCCTGTGTTGCTGGTATCAATAAACATGCTGCACCTTGTACAATCTGAATGGCAGTGAGCTATGCACATGAGAGACCTGAACCCCAGCACTGACTTACATAGGACAAGCTGTACTGCATGATCCATAACACAGAAGCCACCCCCACCCATGAGTGAACTCCCAGTACAGGCTACCCATAGAGTCACTTATCAATTTTCCTCAATAGGAATCTTGATGAGTGGATGGGAGATGGTAGCTTTATCCTGGGTATCACTGTCATGTCACAGGTAGACAGAGGCACAGTATACTAACCATGACATATGTCATGGCAAATTCCACTTACAATGTGTGATGAAGGACAAACACACTCTCCAACTAGCATTAGACATGGACTAGGGCACATCGCTAGTGTTTGCAAATGTACACCTATGTTGTGGAATACACTACCAATGTTGGACAAGCCTGGTTTAAGTAGTTCATATCTGAACAGAATGCAACATGGTCAGATGTACACAACTGGCCCCTAACCAGGCTGTTGTGCTCACTATCGAAATGTAAAGCAGTGATAGCACTAAAGCCCAGGATACTGTCCACCACAGTCAAAGTACTACCAGTACACTATACAGTACTACAGTGTTAGGTCAGTGTGAAAGGATGTTGACAACTGTATGCAAAGTATCCCATGCAAACACTGCAGGCACAGTATAATCCTGTTGTGTTCACACACAAAGCAGTTGTACAGTAACTACACAACATGACAACACACAACCATAAACGGGTGATATTTGTTGAAGTTCACACTTATCCACAAATGTGGTGGGCTGAAGAGTCCAACATATGGAATGCTCACACTGGGCATGCTCACACACTTTGATAAATGAGACATATGTCAGACAACATGCCATGGGAAGGCTGAACTGGGCATGCTCACACACTTAGGCCAAATCTCAGTTTAGCAGTTGGACACACATATCTGGTATTTTTACGTGTTATTCCAGCAGTCTGCCCAGTGCACACAGTTAAATGACTACAGAGACGTACGTGATATAGTGGATCCCTCCCATATGCAGACATCTTCCACAGATGCACAAGTTGTTCATACAAACAGGGAATGCTATGGCAATAAATATGTGCAAACAGTCTATCAGCAACAAATAATGTGCATTTGACAATTAAACATATGGGTGTAGAGGTCAACACTAGGCTGTTTGCCCTAGAGAACGACAGCTTAGCCAGAGTGTGCTTGGCGTCTGCCTCCCCAGAGGATGCACATTCCCCTTTCTAAACACCGATGATGTCAGCACCCTATAAGTACAGCAGGAGAAAAGAAACCTCCCAGTAATGCGAATAGCGCGCTCTGCTAATGCGTCCGTCACAAGTTTCATAACATAGTTAGGTAAGGGTTTGAATCCTGCAAATGCTCAGTGTGTGTGTGTGTGTGAGTGGGGTTGGTGTGTGTGTAAGTCTGTGGGAGAGAAATGTCCCTTTTGACAACTGGGAAAACACACTACAGGATGCACATTCCCCTTTCTAAACACAGATGATGTCAGCACTCTAAGTATAGCAGGAGAAGGGAAACCTCCCAGTAATGCGAATAGCGCGCTCTGCTAATGCGTCCGTCTCAACTGTTGTAACAGTTAGGTAGGGGTTTGAATCCTGGAAATGGCAAGTGTGTGTGTTTGGCTGAGGGGGGGTTAGTGTGTGTGCAATTGTGTGCGAGGGAAATGTCCCTTTTGGCAACTAGGAGAACAGACTACAGGATGCACATTCCCCTTTCTAAACACTGATGATGTTAGCACCCTATAAGTACAGCAAGAGAAGGGAAACCTCCCAATAATGCGAATAGCGCACACTGCTAATGCGTCCGTCTCGAGTGTCATAACATAGTCAGATAGGGGTTTGAATCCTGCAAATGGCAAGTGTGTGTTTTTGGCTGAGGGGGGGTTAGTGTGTGTGAGGAAAATGTCCCTTTTGGCAACTAGGTGAACAGACTACAGGATGCACATTTCCCTTTCTAAACACTGTTCAGCTGAAGGCCATGGCTCTGACAAGTTGTCTTTCTATGATGCCCCTTTGGAAGATGCTTGTGTCGGCTGGAGAGTCTATTATGGTGGCCAGTTCGCAGTCATCTGCATATTTGGTCAGCCACATTCCGTCCATGTTGGCCTGTACCTCCAATAAATATATACCAAACAAGAGAGGTCCCAGGACTGAGCCTTGTGGGACAACTCGTAACTGGTTTGGAGTCTGGCATGGCTCCAGCAATTCTAACCATGTGGGTTCTGTCCTTGAGCCACTGTGCAATCCATCTAGTGACATAGGGGCTTATATTTAAGCTGGTGAGCTTCTCTAGAATGCCCAAGTGGGGTATTGTTGTTAAGGCTTTTGCGAGGTCCAGGTAGGCTGTGTGAACCACCTTCCCCTCGTCAATGGCCTTGGTGACTGTTTCAAAGAAATCAACCAGGTTAAACCTGGTAGTGCTGGGTGTGCTCTCAGTAGCCCTGAACCAGGCATCTGTTCCTGCACAGATATCTATGTTCTCCATGCCAAGGAGAGTTTCGGGTGCATGCATCTGGAGGTTTAGACTTCTGGCGTTGGGTAGCATTACTCTTAGTTTCTTATCCCTTGTGATACCTATGAAGGTGGGTTTGTCATTTGAGCCTTGCCTAACATAGGCACTATGGGGGTAGCAAGAGCCTTTGCCAATATCTGAAAGCCCAGGGGTGACAGGTGCAGGCCGTCCCTAGCGAGGCAGGTAGTTCAACAGAAGATGAATATGTGAAGGTGTAGTGCCTGTGATTAGTTAACAGTAGCATATATGACTGCTCACGTGGACACATGTCAGGTAAGTCATATGCACTGTCACAGGCAATGTACATGCGAACAGGACAAACAGTGACATCCTGTCAAGTGGGACATGGACATACATATAGTATGCTATGCAGATGGCACTAGGAGTCCACAGAAGCTCTATAACTATGCAATGCAGGTGTGATCAGTATTCCAGGGTAATTGCAAGCAAACATGCATGCAAACAAAGCTACAGTAAACAGGGCTGCATGTAGTCCATTGTACAACAAACAAGCTGTACCACTTCCAGTAGGTAACACTGCAAATATGCAGGCACTATGCACATGTACATGGAAATACACGGGGCAGATGGCTAGGGTCCAGTCTCAGCGCACACAAGTGTACAGACCATGTACTGTCAGGATGTACAATAACTGGATGGAAACCCATGTGCTCATACCTGCAGTAATACACATGTCAAATAACAGACACCGAGCCTTCACTCAGTGGTTCCATACTTAGTAGGATGTATGCTACCTGGCCTGCCACCACAGTATCAGTGACATATATGGGGACTCTCCCTCCTGTGACAGTTTTGTGTGTTGGGGCTGTCTAGCATGGTATGAGATGTGAGCATGCAGTGCTAGGGTGCTCCTGTGTATCCTGTACCAGTCGTGTAGTACTGCACACATCAACATCCTCAAACATCTGCATTGCAGAGTCCAGTGTGGGCAACATACCGCTTGCAATTTACATGTCCATCATTGCGTATTACTACATTCATTACCTTATCCCCTGTGCTACCTATATATGTAGCCTTCTGTTGACATCATTACCACCAGTATGCCAACATGTGCAGATGATACACTATGGTACTTACCATGGGTGTAGACAACAGCACATGACAATCACAAACTTACTGCATCAGGCATGCTGTGACATACCCACAATTAATTCAGCACACAGTACTGTTAACAACATGATACTATTACTACACATCTATGTGGTCACCCTGTGCATCAGCAACATGTTAACCTGTACCTGCACAGTTGTTACAGATTGCAGGAGGTGGCACAGTTTCATCATATGCACAGGGTGTGAACTTGGTATGCCTGAGTCAGCCACCGATACCACCGACTGACATGTATGTGTATGTGTGTTGGTGAGGGACAGCAGTAGAAGGTGGGGCAATGTTGATGCAGTGTGTGCGTGTATGCGGTAGCCATAGGTGTTGTCAATTTGCATGTGTGTATGGATGCACACAGTTCCACCTCATGGCTGCCATATACTGGTGTTTGTGGACAGCCACAGACTGTACCTGCCAGGTCATACAGATCAGTGTCTATGGCCACGGACATGGTACCTGTGCCTTGCAGGGGTGCTACGGACCATATCCGGTACCAACCCAGACTGGGTACTGTCATCAGAAGCAGGTGTTCATTGACTGGACACAGATCCCTGTCAGGCCTGGCCAGAGCCACGTGCACGTGGTCTCCTGGGGCGGTCTAATGACAGCACAGACCCAGCATTGCTGGGGCTGCTGGCACTACGGGGGCGGCCGCGGCCCTGTTGTCGTCCACGACGACTGCCAGCTGCTGCTGGCATACGGCCACGTCAACGCCTCAACCGCCCACCATCGCCCTGGCTCATGGACATGTAGTTGTGGAACCGGTCTAATAAGTCCCCACAACGTCTGTCTATGACATTGGTGAAATCACGGATGGCAGCCGCAATGTCACGCATACTGTCAGTCATGGCTGTGCGACATGCTGTCAGCTCCCTCAGACCCTGTCTGGTGTACCGTTCCATACGTGACTGTGCCTGCATGACAGCCCGAAACATAGCTGAGGTTGTAAGACCTCTGTGGGCACGTCTGACAGGGGCAGTACACCCACGGATGCTCCCACGAGAACCCCTGGACATCTGTCTGTGTGGTACCATCTCTGGGCCATGCCCATGGCTGCTGTGTGGGGAGGCATGTGCCACAGATACCACATTACCCTGGTCAATGCCCACTGTATGCTGTCCATCATCTAGGGACATTGGTGACAAAGGGTGTATTGGCAGGATAACTGTGCGCATTGATGGGGTCGACAGCTGTGTACTGTCAATCGGCTGACCAATGGCAGACCCTGGCATACCTTTCTGTGCAATTACACAGATGTCATCATTATCAGTACCCACGGCACCTGATTCAGGTTCCCTGCTACATGACACCAGAGCAGCACCAGAACCTGTGGGAGGGAAACAGTTTACAATGTCTACACATTACCAGTGATGCACACATGCACAGGTGCACACATGAACACGTGCACCCATGCACACGTGCACAGGTGCACAGTTTCACACAATTGTACAGTACTCAGTATGCGTGATATCAACACACAGACACAGACACACCTAACATGCATACAAAGAGCACTAAGTGAGCTAAATAGTACTATTACTATCAAGACTATTTTGGAATTGTTAATACACACTCACCAGCATGGATAGGCTGCATTGCTGTTATACCAGAGGGACCTGCAGACGTGAAGAAACTAATGTCAGTGGGCACAACTGTGCCATTGTTACTGAGTATGATACAGGTCAGTAGTACAACAGTCGCCTTTCACAGGTCAGCTGCTAATATTGAGGATATCACACTTGCACATTAAATACTATGGTGATAGCTACAAACCAAGGACACACCTCACACATGCATTAACTACCAGTGTACACAACAGTCAACTATACATATGGCATATTACCTGCACGTTCACTGTCTTGCTGCTGCGTGGCTCCAGCCTCCATCATAATGCATGTCTGCTGCTGCTGTTGTTGCTGGCAGACTGGAGCCACTACACTCATGAGTAGTCCCTCCAGTCCGGTGAGTGGGGGATGTGTAGCCACCCCACCACCTGTGGCGACCTGTTGCCTGTGGATATCCGACGCAAGCTGACGGACATGTCTGATTAAATCACTGCAGTGATGTCGTACCTGCTCATATGTCCTATTATGCGTGCCTATGTCATTTACCCGACGGACAAGGTCTTGCCACAGTGCAGCCCTCTCCTGCTGATTCTGGCTGGTGCGGGAAAAGAGTATTGCATAATCCCGCACCAGGCTCTGGTGTATCTCCTTATCCTCAGCTGTGGAGTAAGTGGGATTCCGCGGGTGGGCCATGTACCTGAGAAAGAAAATAACCTGATATCAGCAATATGTCAGCAGAATTTGGCACACATACTACACATGCTACCCAACTGTTATGATACAACATATCTCACATATATAGCATCTGTCTATCTATTGGTGGATACACATGTAAATGGCCACGTATCAGTGCTCAGCCAGCAACTGTGCAACAGTGCCTGGCACACTCCATACGACATACTACCAAACCCCAGCAGTCAGAACACTGATTCAGGTCAAGAGCACCTCTTCACTCTGGGGGTCTGTATCTAGGTACTGTCTGGCCTACATCAACTACTGTGAGCTGACCACACACTGATTGCCCTGGATATACATATCCCACCTCCACCACCAGCACAAATGACTATAGTGAATAACATTACAGATGCAAACTTTACACTTTGTAACAGTGACATGGTATCCTTTCAGCCCACTGGGCCAGTGGCAGATACAACCCACAATGCTGACCCCTACACAATTGCTTTCTACAGACATCTCCGAGAATGCATGGATCATGCAATCCCATATATGACCAAGACACTCTCCACAAAGGGACAGCATCCTGTCTGGTGGTCCCCAGCCATAGACAGATTGTATTACAGAATATGGAAGCTACTGCAAGACAGAGCATAATTCCATAAAGGGAGGGCATGTCTGAGCAGCACTAGTAAGGATCTATTTTCCATCATACAAACATCCATGGGCAACTTTGAGAGGGAAATCAATAGGGACACTACAGATAACCAGAAGGCCTTCTTCTGTTATGTTAGCAACCTGGTCAGGATCCATCCTTTATGCCCATAGTTAGTACACAACAAATATTTCACTGACACCACAGATATTGACAACATTGTGGCAGACAGGTTCAGTGTAGGTGTCACCCCGCCCTCTCCGCCAAAATAAGACATAGTTATCCCAGCTGACTGTAACCTCCCTGTCATCACAGATGTCCAGGTGAAAGCCAACCTCAGGACAGCAGAATACACAACATGAATGGGTCCTGATGGTATCCCCAGTTGCATGCTACATAAACTCTGACAGCAGCTAAACACACATATAGAAGTGCTATGTAACACTAGCCTGACTACAGGATATGTACCTGTACACTGGCGCACAGCAGCAGTGGTTCCACTCCATGAAGGAGGCAGCTCAACATACTAATACAATACAACACAATACATTACAATACAATACTATACAATATGCTATTGCCCCTGGGACTACAGCAGCGTACTGTTCTGCTACCCTGACCATTGTGATACATGTGGTGTGATGGTATCTGCTGCGGTCACAGTTACACAGGGTGACTCATATGGCATATTACCTATCTGACTAACATTCAGCAGGGGTATGTGTGACATGTACTCATGGGGAGTCTTGCTTCTTAACACTGTGTGGTTTATTGCAGGGTATGTCTTATCTGTGGGTAGGAACTTTTACCTCCACATGTGCACTCTATTGCAGTGGCACGGACGACACACAGCAGTCTATTAGGTTGTGGATGGTGTGAGATTACTATGGTTGTTGGACATCTGTCATGGGTGTGACTTACATATGTAAATCTGGGAGTGGTAACCTCTATGTGGGTAGTATATGTGTACTCTGTGGTGTTGTCAGTCCCTGTGCATTGGTAATGTGTTTGAGTGCATTGTCACAGTGTTGTACATGTCACTGTATCCTTCTCCATATCTGTAGCTGTCATGTGAGGTCCATACCATGGCATCCATTATGTGGTGTGGAGGGGTACACCGACCTACATGTCCATAGCTGACACACCATGTTCGCTGGCACATACCATGTGCAGGTATTCCAGGGATAGTGTGCCACTGTGAATATCATTGGGGCCACTATTGTACACATTTATGACCCTGTTCACCCCTGACACATGCAGTGGTGGGCAGCCAATCGCTTATCTGGTGGTTACTGGTGTAGGTGATTTGAAATGTGGTATGGTACTCCGGTTTTGACACTGGTGTTCACTCTTTGCCTTTGTCACCAGGCACCTGTTGCAATACATCTGTACACATGTGCCTCACTCAGAATTTATATACATCTTTCTCTCTCTCTCGCTCTATATATATATATAGAGGGGGGCACAGAGGGGGTGAGAGTGACAGAGGGAGTGGGACAGGGTGTGTTGAAGGTCGTCATATACAGTCATACCTGTAGATAGTCAGATCAGTCTATGTATATGTATCTACATATATCTATATCTGTATGTGTGCATTACATATATATGTTTGTACAATATTCTATCTACATCTATGTATTCCTACATCTCTCTCTCTATGTATGTATACATATATGCATATCATATATATATATATATATATATATATATATATATATATATATATTATACACACACATACATATGTTGACATACATACGTATTCATATGATAGACAGGTGTATCAACATGTTTGTCTACCATACTGTATACACACACTAACGTACTGCTAAACATACATAACTGTGAAACCTACTTTGTACATAGCACTACAACCTACAATCAACCTATATTGATATGTGCACATAGATGCTCTCACATACAAATGTATGTACAGCCTTCACTGATAGTTGCTTTATGTCCCCTACCCTTTACACATCTTCATATACATATGGATACAGACCAATGACACATATGGAGGGTTCACAGTACGTAGACCTTTATAGTATTACTTTACATTACCTGTGTTTGTCACAGCTGCTTGTGTTGCCGTCTGGTTCTCTGTCCTGCTGCTCCACTTCCCAGTTGTCAGCTTTCAGGTGGCTATTGCTGAACAATTTGTTTGTGTCTGCTTAATTGCAAATTTCTCTGTCTCTGTCTCTCTCTCTGTCTGTCTCTCACGCCCTTCTCAGGGTGCAATGAAAGTATTGCATGTGTTGACTGGGAGTACAGCATACTTTTGTAGGTATCTGCATATGCCCATGTGATGGGCTCGGCACCAATTGTTAGCCAGCATTTGCTAAATGCATGCAGCCAGCTGTGTACTGATTGCAGTTCTCACTGTGATTTCAGAACAGTGCTATAAAAAGGTATGTGAGACAGGCATAGCCCTTTCAGATTTTAAGGGCAGGGACCATACTGCTATGCTGTGGACAATGTTCTGTGAGTGTAAAGGTTGGTATCTCTTATATTTCCAGGTGTGTTGTAGATTAACATTCCTCCATTCATTTCTCCAGTTTCCTGTACTAACTGTGTATGTACACTGACAACTACTACTACTGTTAGTGTGTGTGTGTGTGTGTGTGTGTGTGCTTTCCTTTCACTTTTGTTTGCACTTTGTTGCTAAGGCTTCAATATTTGCCCATTACAGTCACTACTTGTATGCCTGCTAGGTGTCCTGACTGTAGTGTGCTGCTGTAGATTTCCTATTTTCCATGTACATTCACACATTGGAATGCTTGCTATATCTGCTAGGGTGTTACAGCATGCAGTGTGGTCTGGTCATGGTGTGGGCCTTGACATCTATTAGGGTATTTGAGAATGCTGCTGAGCAGGCCCCAGAGACTTTCAGGTTCATCTGTTATCTGCCTCATGGAATGCTACGTATCAGTGGGGTACACCCATTAAAATGTCTGGTATGCTGCAGTTGTGACCGTGGGTTAGCATGAGCATATGTAATACTACACTTTTTCTGCCATGCAAGTGGTGAATACTTTCAGGACTCCATAGTTACCATTGCATGTGTTACACCTTTCTGCCTACTGTTTGTACATTTCACATGGAGTCTGTGGGGCATCCCTGTAAGTCATTCACTGTTGCTATGTCTAGGCTCTTAACTATTCAAATATGGTGGTGTCAGACCCGTCATGTGTACAGATATTTGCAGGTTGTCCACATTTCTGCCTCATATTTTGGTCAATATCTCATGCACACCTTTTTCTGGCAAATCACTCTGGGCTCAAGTCAGAATATGGTGACAAACATTCAAGTTTCAGTCTTCATACCCTTCCAAACATCCCACAAAATGCAGACCCTGTTACTCTCTGAACTGTCTGCGTTTGTTGTAACATTATTTGTAAAGTGTCCCTGGTTTTGGGCCTTTGCTCCACATTTTATTACTTGGTCCAGATGTGTTCCTGTAAGAGGATGTGGGGTATGGGCAGTGATTATTCTGCTGTGAGTATGTGTGTGTGGCTTGCAAGGTGCTATAGTGACATTATTACCTACTAACTAGCATGGCTGTTTCTGTTCACACACTACTATTATGGAAATCCACTAGTTTTGATAGTAATTCTAAATGGCATGCTTTGTGCACTACACATCTATATTCCCTTTACATTCATTCCTACTATTACATGATATATTTATTTTAGCACAATGTTCTTGTATAAGAGTCATGGCTTAGTGGTAAATCATGCAGACTACTGTTTCCAAGGTCCTGGGTTCAGGACTGCCAGTGGGATTTTATTTTGCTTCTGAACTGACTACAAGACCTGTCAATCAAAGTGACTAAGGCACTTTTAAGCAGTTGTAACCGGGTTTGCGCGGAGCTCACGCATGCGCACTGCCGGTTAGCTCCGCACACACAAGCGCACACCCGCTTACAACTGCTTAATGGTGCTTACTCTGGCGCACACCTGCGCTACTTTCTTTGAAAGAAAAGAAAATGGGGAGACAGGAAAGTGGTGAAAAAGGGTCACAAAGAGGGTAAGGCAGTATGGAAACAAGCTTGGGATGTGCAGGAGGGATGTAGGTAAGGCCCATAGCTACCCATTTTTTCATCAGCAACAGCTGTGCATATGTATGTAATTTGGTGTGACATTTGAAACCTTCCACCCGAGAGAGGTGTCAGGACCACAATAATACTTGTTGTAAAGCCAATTGTAATTGATAGGTTCCATGTCCAGCAGACATGTGTGCGGAATGGGCAGCTATGTAAGGGGCGTAATTTTTTTGTGGGTACAGAGTGCCTTTTTTTTTTTTTAAGGTGAGAGTGGTATGTCAGGTGAAGGAAGTCGGTACAGCTGGGGAGGTAGGTTGGGTAGGTAAACAGACAAGACAAACAAGACGCCTACAGGGGCGGTGTATGACACGTGTTGGGGGGTTACACAATTGACGGGGACGGAGGTTTGGATATCCAGAGCCCATGAGCCCACAGATGGCAACAGTGGAACTGATATCCCCACCCATAGGCAGTTGCCACTGTTCCTTCACTGCCCAGGACGGGGCTGTGCTGGGGGCTGTGTAGGCGGGGCAACAGGCATGCCCGTTAATTGCGCCACCCATGCCTCGTGCTGGCGTAGGGGCTCGAGAACAGAGTCCCGAATCTCCCTACGCACCACAGTCCGGACGCTACGGAGGGTGAGTGGTGGTTCTCCTCCGGCCACACTTGCAGAGGGGGGGGGGGCGAGCCCCATCCCCTGCAGCGCTTCCACCCGCAGATGGCACAGGGCCACCGGAGGAGGGTCCGGACTCGGCACTAGTGCCAGGTGCACTCGCCAGCTGAGGTGGGAGAGGTGGGTCTGCTGGAACCCGCCTTCCTGTCGTCCTATGTTCTGCATTATGTCATGACAGTTTGGGTTAGTGACATATAATACCATTCACAATTAGTTGTAACAGCATGCATTAGTATTCCCATTAACCAAACACCCAGATATTCACACCATTGAACAGTGTGCATAACACATGCATAATTTGAACAGAAATACACAGTCCAACAACATGCAGGGTTAATTGATGGCAACAGGCCATCAGGTGTGGATGTATGAACAGGGCAGATGCATCAACGGACATGCAAATATATATGACCCAACAGGGGGTGTTAATTGTGATTTCACATACCATTTTCACGTGGAATGGGTTATATGTGGTTATAGGGTGGGGTAAAGAAAGTAATACTAACACATTCGAACAATACATATGCTGTACATTTCTAATAGCTACAGTTATATACACACTACTGTTCTAACTACAGTTTCCTATATGATAACTATTTCAACTTGGTGATAGGACTGTTACTGCAACATCAATATACATACACATTCATATCTAGCTTTGTTCAGCTACATCATCCTGCTACATTTGCTTTATATAGCTGTAGACAAGTGTGGACGTTTGGTATATCAGACAATCATCCTATCTGCATATTGCAGACTGAGAGCAACATATCCAGATTCTGGGATACACATTCCAGATGCAGCAACACTGAACAGATTTCGCTGTTTGGTTTTGAATCTCACATGCATTTCATTCCGTCTTGACTGCAGTATACTTTATTCAGGGGTTATTACTACTGTATTGCTGGATTCATGACACTTTCTCACACACTCTCACTTGCTTTCATTTTACTATTCAGGATGGTACTTACTTCTAGGCTTTATTGACATGTTTTACCTGTAGTTATTACAATCCTTTCCAGCAGTCTCACTTCTGTCATGTTTCAGTATTTCCACAGGGATATATTTCACACATGTGATTTCATCATCTTATGCAGCTATACTTTTCAGCCTGCTGCAGGTTGTGTACTATTTTCTTACAGGTAGGGCATTTTTATTTCAGAATATATGTCAGACAGTTTCATTTTTCGGTTTAACTTACAGGCGGAAACGCACTTTTGTAATCGAGCAATACTTGCATACACTTTCACACTGTTACTTTCAGATTTTACTCCTTACTGACTACACTGCACTATTTTGCTGACTGTCATACTTTTATATTTCTTTACAGTTACTGGTAGTGGATTACTGACCTGCCTGGTGGCGCAACCGCACCAGCCTATCGCCATAGGCTCTGCGGTTCGCAGAACGGACACCTGCAGCTGTAATATAAATGAAGTAATATTGGAATACACATCTCCATAATATCAGCTAGTTGAATTTCTTACATATATAATTAAATGTTACTTACTCAGCAGTGGGGCGTTGGGTGTTTGCCGGGCCTCCTGGATCCAAAGGTTCAGTTGGTCCTGCTTGCGTCTCTTCAGGTCCACATGGTGGTGACGGACATGCTCACCAGTCCTTGGAATCCCTGTGGCACTGGTGAGATCATGAGCCAACCGGTCCCACACCTCGGCCCTGTATGCTCCCCAGAGGACCTGGCCCTGCATGAGTTGGGCCTCATGATTACGGACTAGGAGCCAGACCATGTACCTGGACTCCTCAACACCCCACCTCTGTGCTCGAAAGCAACTACCCTCTCCTACTCCTGTCATTCTGCCTGCAGGTCAGTTCTACAATCGTTTATGTTGTGTATTCCCGCCTATGGGGCTTATATAGTCCGTTTTTCCTGCACATATCTGTGATTGGCCATTTTGGAATTGTATCAACTTCAGTAAACCTGCATTGTCATGCTCTAGTTTGTATTCATTCCTATATATTAGCTATTATTGCATTTAAAGGTACTGCTGTCATGGCTTAGTGGTTCTGTACCTTGACTGTGGTGTATAGTATCCTAGGTTTGAACCTGGCCACTGCTTATTTTTCATGACTGTCTAGACATGCTGATGGGTGTGTCTGTGTAAAGGCAGTTTTGATACGGCTTGCTCAATGTTGCCCGTCGGTTAGCTTGTTTGCGCGATGCGCAGCTCTGCGCAAACGGGGTACGCTGCTTTAAGCCTCATTTGGCTATCGGCACGCATATTACACTCAGCTCAGTTAGGGGCACATAGATTTAGCGTGTTAGACCACTGCTCAGCTACGGGCACTCATTTTGCACCAGTTAAACCACTGCTCATCTACGGGCAGATGCACTCACTCTGTTAAACTGTAGCTCAGTTATGAGCACATCTGGCATTTTTTATTCTTTTGTTACCTCACATGTCTTCAATATAAATTGGCTATTTCATTACATTTTACATAAATTGTGGTTTTATGTGTACATATTTGTCAGGGACTTGGTTCCTGCTTATTTTGAAAAAAAAAAAATTGGTGTTGTGGGGGCTCGAACCATGAATGCCTGCTCTTCAGCCAACATCTCTACCGCTACGCTATTGCTTCCTGGCTTATTTTGCATATTTAGTTCTTATATGCTTTCCCACCGACTGCTAACTGTAGCTGTGCTACAAGCATGCCCGCGCAAACAAGCGCACTCACGGTTAAACATCTTTACAATTTAAAAAAAAATATATAGCATGTTCATTTATATATTTTATGTTCATAGTCTGTGGGGGCATGTGTTGTGTTGTGTTTATTCACATTTCCGTGGACTCTGTTGTGGGTGTTTACTTTGGGCACTTTTACACTTCTGGGGGCGTGTCCGATTGCAGGGCTCGGCCTACGGACACGCCCCCTACTGTCTTACACGGACCATGTTAAACTTAGGTGCGATTCAGCATGCTCTCATGAATATGTAAAGCATGCCGACATCACTCCGTAACTGCAGCCACCGTGTAAGAGTTATAACTCTTACACGGAGGCTTCGTGAATCCTTGCCTTCATCAGTACATAATAACTGTGTTTTCTCATCATTTAAAAAGGTGATGTAATTTAAACCACATGCTTCAGCCAGCCTATCACTCTAACCACTAATTAAATTTTAAAGAAAAATTTTACTATCTAAAAGTATAGTAGATGTAAAACATTTAGGACATCTATATATATAAATTCTAATTTTATAAATGAGCAGTAACTGATTTTATGATGAATTATAAATTTGTATTTGAATATATATGCATATAGGGTATGTTTTTATGTTTGTTTACTTTAGAAATATATGTGAATTATTTTATATAGTTTAATATGTTTTTTAGATATGGTAGTACACATCCTGATGATCTATGGAGCACATCTTGTTGTTCTGACCCAAAAAGGGGAGAATGGACTGCAGTGTTACCATACGGAACTTTTCTTTTCGTACAGATTTGTTCAATCTGCTGAGATCCAGTACTGGTCACCAGTCCCCTGACTTTTTTGGTACTAAAAAGAATCTTAAGTTCCGGATCCTAGTTGGTCTGTGGGGACTTCCTGAATGGCTCTTTTTTCTGGCAGTTTTGAAACTTGAACAACTGCTTGATCCCTTAGATTAGGTGGGACATCTGGGATGACCTTTTTTGACTTTAGAGGGGGATGATGAAAGGGGATTTTGCAACCTCCGGATATGATAGATAGCACCCATTTGTCTCATTACATTTTGCAAGGCTTTTGGATCCAGGGAAAGTCTTCCCCCGACTGCCTCCAGAGGTGAGCAGTCGGGCAACCTGTCAGGGATGCTGGAAAGGTTTTGGCAGAGAAAGTTTCTCTGTCATCCTGATTTTGCGGTCCCCCCTCTGCACGAGGGCGGCGTCTGCCATTGATGTCATTTCCCCCCTCTGCCCCTGGGAGAAAAATCACCACGTGTGTCAGGCAAGGGTCCCTGGGATTTCCGAAACCACATCTTTCCACCCTTCTGACCCTTTGGGATAAGGTCTATTAGGAGTGGAAAAACAGACTCCCACGGCAGAGAGACTCTTGCCTTCCTGCTCACACCTGGTAAGTGTGTCTTTCACCTGAGGCCCAAAACGTGAGGAGCCAAAGGGAGTATTTGTGAAGGATGCCTGAAAGGGTTCCTCAAATTGACACAGCCGCAGCCAAGCATGTCTCCTGAGAGCCACTCTTGTACCTGCAGCTCTGCTTGCTCCATCGGCTACATAGGAAATCAGCCTCATGGAGGAGCTGACTATAGAATTAAGAGTTGCACTGATGCTCCCTCAGCTGTAGGATCCTGTAGGGTATCTCCAAGCTCTTTAAGGAGATCCCTTTGAAGTCGTGTGAAATGAGAGAGATAATTCAGGGACCTCACTGAGAAGGACGCCGAGGAAAACATTCTCTTCCCATATCTGTCCATCGTCCTAGACTCTGGTGGATGAACAGACGGAGAAGTTTTGGCTCTTTCTTGGTGGCTGCTGTTACCACCATGGCATCAACTGGTACACCTTTAGAGAGAAATGACTTGTCCTGGGAGGCTGTTATGAACTTATTTGGTCTCCTCGGAGTAGGTTCCACAGAATCCGGAGCTGACCAAGCCTTTTGAGCCACTACAGACATGAGTGGATCGAAAGGTGGAGACACCCAGGAGGTAGAGGGTCGGGAACCAAATGCCTCCAGGTATACAGACTCATCCTCAGTAGGGGCTAGGGAAGACCAGCCACCCCTCTGCCTAAGCATTTCAAGGACATCTGAAAAGGAAACATCTTCAGAGGGGGACCCTTCCGATCCATCCAGGTCTGTATCTGAGGTGACACACTCAGGGGAGTCTAGGTGCTTCCTCTTGCACTTCTTCCGAGGAGGCTCCTCTGAGTTATCAGGGGAGGCCTCAGAAGAAGAGGGGTCACCCAATGGTGTGTCTTGGGGCATAGGTTCCCTATGCTTCTGGGCCAGAGGAGCAGAGGTTGGCACAGGCACCACAAGAGAAGGAGCCGATGAGGCTGATAGGGCTGCCTCAGGAGACAGCACACTGCATGACCTCGAAAGCGTCACGACCCCAAGGCAAAGAAAGCTCCAAAGAGAAGGGAGTGCTTCTCCGCGTCAAGGGCGATAGCTCCAAGGCCGATGTGGGAGCCGAGCTCACCTGCACCAAAGCTCCAAGAGGGAGTGCGGGGTCGGACAAGGGACCGATGCCACCTCCCCCCCTCGGAGCCAACAAGAGAGCTTCGGCGCCCAGATCCCTCGATGGATGGAACAATCGAGGTGATCGGAGCAGAGGTAGGAACCGAAGAGGAGGTGATCGGCGCAGATGTAGGAACCTAAGAGGAGGTGATCGGCACAGTCGGTTCTACTATCAGTGCGTCCATGGTCTCCGGCTCCAAACTAAGTGTAGTCAAAGGAGGAATGGAAATGGAGGCAGATACAGCTGCAACCTGCTGAAGTGGGCTAGAAAGTAATTTT